>NC_139701.1:29888224-30070724 GCF_964188405.1 Protomyctophum parallelum | reverse complement strand
CTAAATTGTATAGTGTGTTGTGTTTACGTCCAGTGTAAAACAGTTCGAGGAACAGAAGTGTGTCTCTGTGCCTCATTCATTTATTCATTCATTCATTCATTCATTCATTCATTCATTCATTCATTCATTCATTCTAATCTCTGTATTTCTCTCCCCTTCCTCTCAACATTTCTCTCCTCTTTGCTCCTGCATTCTCTCCTTCCTGCATGTATCTATTTTCTTTATCCATCTCCCCTAACATTTCCATTCCCATCCCTCCATGATACTGTACATCCATCCACCTGTAGATCCTCCCCTTCCTCTATACTCTCATTCTTTAATCTGTTCTCTCTCTCTCTCTCTCTCTCTCTCTCTCTCTCTCTCTCTCTCTCTCCCAAGGAAGCCCTATTTCATACTACAGAAAATAGCCTGCACTGAGCCACCCAGCAGAGAGAGCAGGGGAGAGGAGAGGAGAAGAGAGCTAAGGAGAAGAATAAATAGGGGAGGAGGGAGGGGAGAAAATAGAGAAGTGGTTAGGAGAGGAGAGGAGAAGAGGGAAGGGGAGCAGTGTGGAGGAGAAGAGAGGAGAGGGGAGAAAAAACAAAGAACAGAGGTTCAATAGGGCAAACGAGTGGAGAAAGAAGACTCCAAACATATTTGGAATAGAGGAATGGATCAAAGTATCAGTGAAAGAGAGAGCGGGGGGGATAGAGGGGATCCCAGGAGGGGGTTGTACTGTACGGTATGATGGGGGCGTTTGGGGGGATTTGTGAGCATAGTTATTATAGCATCACACCATGAAGAGACCTCTGGGAGCTATCCCGCAGAAACACACACATCACACCTCAGGATTTGGTTACAAGTGTGTGTGTGTGTGTGTGTGTGTGTGTGTGTGTGTGTGTGTGTGTGTGTGTGTGTGTGTGTGTGTGTGTGTGTGTGTGTGCGTGTGTGTGACTGCGTGCGTGCGTGGGCACTCACATGTCTTCTAGTATTTATGTACTGTGTGTTCGCATATATAATGTATATGTTTGTGTGCATGCGCATGGTTGTGCTTGTGCGTGTACTGTACAGTGTAAAATTCACTGTGCTGTAGCATCTGCATGCCTTTCTCGTCTGACTACACGACTACATTCTTTCACACGTGCGTCACATTATCTAGCAGAGGATCCCTCTGCCTCCAGTCCACACATGCTGAAATGGATTCCCTTCTCTGGGGGTCCACGCCATGGGCATTAAACAACACTTTACTACTACTGGCATTCACAGGGAATGCAGTTCTGGGGTGCCAGACCATACACAGTAAAAATATCAGTGTTACTTTATCAATTTGTTACTCTGAGATTGTACACCAGATGGTCCATTTGGTAATATTTGTTACCAAATGGACACTGAGTTAAATGAACACTGAGTACTTTACTGTGCGGTTGCCAAATAGCTGTGGATGTTTAGAAGACGACTTCTCATCCAACAGTAACTGTTTGTTCAACAAGTGAAGGTCAGTCATTCAGTCAGTAGGAACCAGTGAGGTGGAATGAAGTGGAGAAACGATTGAACCCAGCGAGCCACACGTTGAGGATGAGGGAGAGAAACAAACAGAGAGTAGGGGAGATAGCAACGGAGAGAGGAGGGGAGAGAGAGAAAAGACACGGGAGAGAGTGGGTGCAACGTGGAGAGATGGAGAGAGAGACAAAGAGAGGACAGGGAGAAAGAGAGAGTAGGGGGAAGGGACCCAGCAGTGGAGAGAGAGGGGGGGGGTGGGGGGGGGGGGGGGGGAGAGGTGAAACCACAATTTTTATATGTCGTCTGGTTTTAATTTAGAAAGAACCATCATTCACCAGTTCACTGAGGTGGCACACCAGATGAGTGTGGTTATGTGTGTGTGTGTGTGTTTGTGTGTGTGTGTGTGTGTGTGTGTGCGCGTGTGCGCGTGTGCGCGTGCGTGCGTGCATGCGAATATGAGTGTGTGCATGTGTTTTTCCTTCAGTGTTAAAATTACTGCTTCTCTTTTATGTTTGATCGCATATCACTGTTTAGTCTCATGTCCATTTAATACCAGGCTACTGGTATGTAAATTCTGTTGTTTTATGTGCTACTGTGTACTTTAAATGTGTCACATAGTAAAATAAGTAAAATCACAGTCGGTTTGTATTTTTTTATGGTTTCTTTCTATTTCTCTTGTTTGCCTGCAGTGTCTTCAACCATGCAAGGAATTGTGGGAAACCAGAAAGGTGCAGCTTTCAAAGTCCTGTGAGGTGAGACCAAGGAATGAGAGAGAGAGAGGACAGAATGCGCGCGCGAGTGTGTGTGTGTGTGTGTGTGGCCCCAAATGATTATTTTCAGAGCCGGTCCCTGTGGTTTTCAAACAGACCAGTTTTTCATCACAATAGCTGTAGTGAAAAGCCTGTTACTGACTGTAGTGGCTGACAGGCTGGCTGGGGGACTGACTGGCTGACAATTAAAATAAAGCCTGTGTTTACTGTACACTCAGTAGAGATGCACACACACACACGCACGCACGCACACACGCACGCACGCACGCACACACGCACACACGCACGCACGCAAGCACGCACACACACATACACAGAGAGAGGATAAAGAGGGAAGAGCAAGAGAGAGTGCAAAAAAGAGCAAGAGAAACAGAAAGACATAGCTCATGAGACATGTCTCTGGGGTCAGTATAAATTATCTAGAGGAAACTGGCCTGGTATGTCTATGTGTGTCTTTTACTTATGATTTCCTTTATGTGTCAGCTGTGATAATACTTATTCTGTTCCCTGCCCTCTTTCTCTCCTTCTTATTTCATTTCATTCACCTCTTCAGAAGCAGACAGAGTGTGTGACCAGTAGGGATTTCTTGGCCTCCCTGAAGTCCTCCCGCCAGGGGGACTGCCCTCCGCCCCAGCGAGCCACCGGCTTCGCTGCGGCCTGTGTAGAGAGCTGCTCATCGGACCAGCATTGTCCCGCCCCCAGGAAGTGCTGCTCCAATGGCTGTGGACACACTTGTCAAGCCCCAGCCAATCTCTACAAAGGTAAACGTCACTTCCCTGATCATCAATATGGACATGTACCTGTCACCTCGCTCCCGGAATGCGCTGTAAAACCATTTGAATTCTATGTACCTACGAGTTTTCTTTTTAATTCTGCAATTATTTTTGCAATGTTGTGCAACCATTAAAAACGGTTACCAACATATTTTGTGAACAACCAACAAACTTTAACACAAGAACATTTATAACTCAAATTCTACTTCCCTGCCGCATTTATGTATACACGTAGCTTCTCTCTCTCTCTCTCTCTCTCTCTCTCTCTCTCTCTCTTTCTCTCTCTCTCCCTGTCTAAATCACTCACTCTCTTACACACACACGTGTACAGACATATCTAGTTGCAATTTCACGTTGTATGCAACTCACTAGGAGCCAACTACCTAACCGTAGACTTGTGCCGTTATGTGCAGAACAGACCTACCGGGGATAGTTTAAGTTTAATTAAGGACCATAGCGGCGGTCTGGCATGTTTAGCCCATTGACTTTACGCCGACCATTTTCCAAAGTATACTGTAACTTGTTTGATTTTTGAGGAAGCCACTGGATTCCATTCATTTCAGTGCAGTAAGAAAACCAACTTGCAGGGATTTGAAACTCACATGAGACAGAATTTCATTGTGTTATTTTTTTGCCAGAGTTACGCTATCGTTGTATTTAAATTAATCTTAAAGTGGCGATTTATTTGAAAAGACTATCCAAAAATAGTCACTGGAGAAAAGATTGATCTACGAATAAATTGACCGCACAATGATTTTTAGACAAAATTCACTTTTTATTATAAAAGGAAGTTTGTTAATGTTTTAAGGACTGTGGAGATAATATACTATCATATGCTAAATCTAACAGACTAACTAAAGCACAACACCTAGAAGCTGTGCTGTCCTACACCCAACCAGATGAAAGTGGTTCTGACCTTTAGAGCCTTTTAAAGTGAAATAAAAGAAAGCACCATGGTTAAAAAGCAACAAACTGCCTTTAAAACAGAAAACAGGTAGACATTTCATCAGGAAGGCCCATCCTCTGGTCTGCTCATGGTAATCCGGCCATTAGACTTTGATATCTAATTTCCATCAACCGCGGAGGGGAAAACAACATGAACAGCCCTCCAACTCATAATTCCTATAGTCAGAAACTGGGTTTCCACAAAACTCCAACTTCTCCAAGATGTACTGTAGCATTGTGACATGACAGAAGAATAAACAAGAAATAACAATGTGTTTTTATACTTTCAAGCAGACTTTCAATTTTCTTTTTATGCAAAGTCAGAAACTTCCCAGTTCCCAAAGGCAAGAATACACCATCTGTCTTTTAAGCAGTTCTTGTGCTGAAAACTACAGCAAGTGAAGACTACTTTTCATCAGTTGCATGACTCCCCATTTTTGTGGCAATTCAAATTTTCAGTGGAACATTCAGTTTTCTGCAAAAAAAGAAAGAAGAAAAAAAAAGTCTGCCATTGTGGAATTGCGGCTTTCTGTGGAGCCCGGCCAAGCTCCTTTGATGCTGCTTCGTGTTTATGTTTGAATAATGAATTGTGATTGACGTCTATAATGAAGAAGCAAGTTTATCATGCAGTATGTATACAGTAGGCTAATTGCAAACCAGATGGAATCTGGCCACTGACAGCTAATCAGTAGTGATAATAATGATAATGACGAATAAAACAATGAATGTATTTGTTTTCTAGTATATATGTCATAGAATAGATCGTAATCCCACAAACACACCAAAGTATACCCATCTGTGTCTCTTCCAACTTCCATGTCCTTCACATTGTTCCATGTCCCTTCACATTGTAGAATCTATCTATCTATCTATAAATGTCTGTCAGTCAGTCTGCCATTCTGTCTGTAGCCCCTACACTTACACTTCCTTATATTAACCTGACTCTGCCAGATGGGACAGTAGAGAGTTCTCTCTACTGCCCCATCTGGCGAACATCATTTGCTGTTCATATTCAGAACGGGTAAGGACTAGTTTATCTAATTGAGCAATTGAGTCCCCCCTAAACTAGGCCCCCTCCTATTTTCGTATACTATATATTCGTAAAAAAAATATCGTCTGAATTCTTCAGAATATACACACACAAAACACGTTGTAACACATTTTTACTGAATGTTCGCCCCCCAGAATTGGGACGCTATAGAGTTCATGTGGTTAAAAATATACAAAACACAAAATTGCTAAAGCTTGTGTCTCTATGCTTCTGCAGGCGTCCCTCTGAAGCCGCGCAGAGAGATGACCTTCCAGGAGGACCCAGAGGGTCATGTGAAGGTGACGTGGGTGTCAAAGTTCAACGTGAGCGTGGAGCCTGTGGTTTACCTGCTGCAGTCCCGCTGGAACACAGGGATACACCCCAGTGAAGACCACGCCTCCCCGTGGACCACCGTTTCCATGGTAGAATAATTAGCTACCTACCAGCATCCTTCAGCCTGATGTGTCTTTGTTTAGTCAGGGTGTCTAACTACCAGCATCCTTCAGCCTGATGTGTCTTTGTTTAGTCAGGGTGTCTAACTACCAGCATCCTTCAGCCTGATGTGTCTTTGTTTAGTCAGGGTGTCTAACTACCAGCATCCTTCAGCCTGATGTGTCTTTGTTTAGTCAGGGTGTCTAACTACCAGCATCCTTCAGCCTGATGTGTCTTTGTTTAGTCAGGGTGTCTAACTACCAGCATCCTTCAGCCTGATGTGTCTTTGTTTAGTCAGAGTGTCTAACTACCAGCATCCTTCAGCCTGATGTGTCTTTGTTTAGTCAGGGTGTCTAACTACCAGCATCCTTCAGCCTGATGTGTCTTTGTTTAGTCAGGGTGTCTAACTACCAGCATCCTTCAGCCTGATGTGTCTTTGTTTAGTCAGGGTGTCTAACTACCAGCATCCTTCAGCCTGATGTGTCTTTGTTTAGTCAGGGTGTCTAACTACCAGCATCCTTCAGCCTGATGTGTCTTTGTTTAGTCAGGGTGTCTAACCAGCATCCTTCAGCCTGATGTGTCTTTATTTAGTCAGGGTGCGGATGGCAGGAAATGCCTGGTGATTAAATCAATAGTGAAACTCATGGCCCAGGCGGTGGCGTAACCGTCTGGGCACCCGACTGGTAATCCAGTCGCAGTGTGCCGCGGGTTCGACTCCCGAGCCCGACACGGCCTTTACTGCATGTCTTCCCCCATCTCTCTCCTGTTTCCTGTCAGCCTACTGTCTGTCCCTTAAAAAACCAATAAAAGGCGTAAGCCGCAAAAAAATATCTTAAAAAAAATAAATAGTGAAACTCATGAAAAACTGAAACTTGTAGTTGAAAATCTATGCATGTAGAACCCTTTTTTCCCCAGCCAATATCTTACACCGACATTGTTCTTGTGAAACACTTTTGTACTTAAATGAGTAAGATTTCTATTTCCATTTGGCCAGTTGAGGCGTACTGTAGATTACCACATTTTTGATTGATTGATTGAATAGTTTATTTGACGGTATGTATAAACAGCAACAGAGTACAGTCAAGCACTGGGATAGCACCAAAAAAGGCCTTGCGGTCTTGTTTCCATTACTAGTCGACACTAGCACTAGTCGACATTGCCACAAGCAGTCATCCTGTAGTGTGACTTCCCCTCTTAACACCACACTGTGATTTGTGCATCTTTAACAAACTGCACACATACAGTATATAGGCCTAATAGGCAAACACTTGGCAAATATAGGCAAACATTCGCTTAGAATAGCCGAGCCGAACAAGCTCATTGCGTGTGCTTCCCTGTTGAGCTTCTAGCTCAACAGGGAAAGCAAAGAGTGAAAAGGGGAGGGGGTCGGGTATAGAACCTTGGGGGACCCTGGTCAATAGAGTATAGGGTTTAAGTGGTTAAATGGGCTCAGAATACGAGACATGGTTTACTTTTTGGCTCATGACTTATTTATACATGTAGTGCATTGTTCTTCTTCTTTGATCTCTCTTCGAAACTGATGGATTTCTGTCATGTGTTGACATCATTGGTACTGTTTCTAATTGTAGTAAATAATGGATTCTCTCCCGGAAAGGGATACGTTGTTAGTTTTTCTAGAATATTGAGGAACAGCAGGAGGCTGAGGGGATGCGAAGGGCCCCGTGGAGAAGCTGAAGTCAAACTATTCGTTTTGCAACCGGCGCTAATCACTGGAATTGTGCGTGATGGATATTAAATTATTTTCAGAGAAGTATAACTATACAGCAACGTCAGGAGGGACTTTCACACTCACGGGTTTTGCTGTGTATCATGAAATAATTCATCATAACATAAACATAATGGGTGACCTATAATCCCTTTAACCACAGAACAGTGTCACAATATTCCCAACCTCTCATTATCGTAACCTCTCTGAGCTCAGCAGTAGTGTCAAATGATGAAGCTACTCCCGCTCTCCCTCATGGAGATGGACAGTTTGGTTTCAGTCTGATGCCTAACTGTCTAAACCTCTCCGCCCTTATAGCCAGTCTGCCATCCTACGTGGGTAAACCGTGTGTGTATGTCTGTGTGGCTGCACGCACGCGCGTGTGTGAGGTTAGGTAAATAAGCAGCAGAGCTTAAAAAGGGTCCAGAGACAGCCACAGTCGTTCCACCAGCTGACTCCATATACGACTGAACGCTCATTATAGTCTTACATAGATGGCAGTGTGTGTGTGTGCGCGCGCGTGTGTGTGTGTGTGTGTGTGTGTGTGTGTGTGCGCGCGCGTGCACGCGCAAGGGACAGTATCAACACTTTAAGGGATTATCTTTGCACTAACAGAGACGGTACATTCCTCATTCATTCATAAGAAACCTTCAACAACAGCTGAGGCATTTGCTTGGTGTATGTGTATTTAGGTGGGTTTTTTGTGGCCCCATATGGATATTGCACATCAAAACATAACAGTGCAGTGTCCACTGCAAACTGTGTACAACAGAATTATTTTCTGGTTCCTGTCCTGAAGAGGTTCCTTGAGTAACTACAAAGATTTGACAAGATACAGTATGTATGATACCTTAGATATGATTATGTCATTTTGCACACTCACTTGATTATGACCTTGTCCTTTGGCCTTTCCAGCCCAAAAGCTTAACATTTATTTGGGACAGCCTACTTATCACTCCCACCAGATTTCATAAAGAGCCGTCCAATGACACATTTAAGTCACTTCCCTTCTTACTGTGATGTCCTGAATGCCCTATGTTTACTGGTGCTAGATCGCACAAGAGTGTGTTGCTGGGAGAGAGAAACTAAAGATCCATAATAAAGTAGATTTTTCTCCTGAAGTGTCTCTCTGAAAAAAAGCCATTTTAGTGTCAAAATGTCTGGAGTGTTGTGGCTTGTGGCGATTGGGTTCAATATTTAATTTAGTTCAGTGATGGGGTAAAGAAGTTGTGTTCACTTCTCCCATTGGATTCTGGTCTCCTAAAATGGCCACCTACTATACATTGAGAATCCAAGTGGAAAAACACAACATTGACCTTGACCCCTGACCTTTGACCTTTTCAACAAATAATAATAATTCATTTGTGCAGAAGCAAACTGATGCTGCATAACGATACATAGTTTCACACAGCTGGCAATTCCCAGTTCCAGGTTAGTAATCTGATATAGAAAACTAGCTGTTTTGAAAAGCATGGTTAGAGAGTAGACCATAGTGATCTAGAAATCCAACCCCAGCAGTCTCTTTTATTTTTACTTTCCAACTTTGGTTGGGTTGTCTGTGTGAAATTTCCAAGTCAAAACCAAACAGCGTTTTGTAACATTGAAAAACGCTGTGTCCGCAAGTCTGAAGAACTGGAATGATTGTGTCTTGTTTTTATTGAAAATGAAAAATAAAATCACGATGATAGAATGATTTATTGTTAAAACTTATGGCACACTCATATCATTTTATGGTAATGTTGTCAAATATTTTGGAATTCATTTGTTTCTCGGTCAGCTTTGTACTGGCCGAGTTCTTGACAAGTATCATTTCAGACTGTCCAAACAAAGCTGCAGTTAAATTCTGAGAAAATCTGATTTTATATGGTGAAGACAGAAAATGAAGTCATGTTCGTGACTTCCCCATGAAGTCCTCTTTATATTCCTTTATCCTTCATCCTTTTTGTATTTTTCCCTGGTTTATCGTGTGTGTGTGTGTGTGTGTGTGTGTGTGTGTGTGTGCGTGTGTGTGCGTGTGCGTGTTTGTGTGCGTGCGTGTGTGCATTTAGACCCTGTCAGAGCGTGTGGTTCTGTCAGAGCTGAGACCACAGCGCTGGTACCAGTTCAGAGTGGCTGCCATTAACAGCCACGGCAGCAGAGGCTTCACCACGCCTAGCAAACACTACATCTGCAGTAGAGGTAAGGTTACACGCACACACACACACATACACACATACAATTATACACACACACGCACGCACTGGGTCACTACTCTGCATCTCCATTTATTTGTGTCTGTCTGTCTCTTCCTCTTAGTTCTGGCAGACAGTAATGGTTTCCCCTGCACTGTTTCTCAACCTGTCAGTGTATTTGAGGCTCTGCTGGTCTGTCCCCAGAAACTGAGCATCACCATGATAATGACTAACTGCTCTCCCTTTCCCAGCTCAGGAACACCTTACACCACCCCCCTCTCTGTTCCTCTTTGCTGGTGCATAATGTAAAGAGTAGACACCAAGGGTTTTAAACTAACATACAGTCCATAAAACACAGTAAGGTGACAGAGCACACACATGCACACGCACACATACTTACATTCTGATACACTTGGTTGGGTGCCAAAGTTGAAACCCTGGTGTGGATGAGTTTATAGTGAGAGAGAGGCCCCTCACAGAGGAAAACACACACAACATACGCACACACATCACACACACGCACAGTTGCAGGCACAGTTGCAGGCACAGTTGCAGGCACAGTTGCACGCACAGTTGCACGCACAGTTGCACGCACACACACACACACACACACACACACACACACACACACACACACACACACACACACACACACACACACACACACACACACACACACACACACACACACACACACACACACACACACACACACACATTTATTTATACATACACGCACCCAGTAGGAGGTCTTTACTCTAATGCTTACCAGACTGAGGTCATACAGATCGTGTGCCAGGATTGGCTAGTGATATGAATCCCCTGCCAGGATTGGCTGGAGTGTGTCTGTATGTGAGTAATGACTCCAGGTTGGACAGAGCATTGGAAAAACTGTTCTTTATCAGTTCAACACTTATGTGAGATTATAGGGAGGCGTCTGAGACAGCATTTTCCACCACTATTAACATAACACCATATGATGGAATTCCTCTTAGACTAATGGTGTTACATCACCTGTTAGGTTACATTGAGACAGTTTCCTGTCACTCCTGATGCAGGAGAAGCTATAACGGTTCATAAAGATTGTTTATGTTGCCTATCAATATTTTAAATAATATATCAGTAAATATTGGCAATGAGTTATCAATCGCAACTAAATCAGAACGGTATACACATTGTAAACAAATTATATTGTCGCCATGTTTCCTTAATTTTGGTTTATTTAGCAATGAATATTGTGCATATATAGTGCAATACGAACAGTGATACGGTGTTACCACTGTCTGTCACGGAGCTTTTAAAATGTTCCAGAACACTACGTGCGTTGGATTGGAAGAAGAGATTGTAAATGCTTTGTATAATTTGCTCAATTTGAGTAAAATCAAGGTTTTTCTTCAACTTGATTTGGACACCAGTGAATGTGCATACCAGTATCAGTTCACCTTTTTGGGTGGGTGGCTGGAACAGTTTTTTCTCCTACGAGGGAAAAAGGCTGTTTCATATTTTGGAAATTGGCAGTACTGGAATTTTGATATAATTATTTTTATTATCCACTTGAACCCTAAATTTGACACATTGTGGGCCTGTAGATCAGCTATTATTGGTGAAAATAATTATTGGTGTAGAGGGTATATAGGGT
Organism: Protomyctophum parallelum; assembly: GCF_964188405.1. Classification (NCBI taxonomy): domain Eukaryota; kingdom Metazoa; phylum Chordata; class Actinopteri; order Myctophiformes; family Myctophidae; genus Protomyctophum; species Protomyctophum parallelum. The sequence continues at coordinate 30,059,759 of NC_139701.1, read as the reverse complement.
CTAAATGGTTTAAGGCAAACCCTACTCCAGTACTGTAAAAATAATACAAATAAAATGTTTTGGGGCACTCAGGTGGTATAGGGGTGAAGTTCCTCTGCACAAATGTGGAGAATGGGGTTTGATTCCGCTACAGTTTTACATCACAATTGGGTGGGAAGCCGGCAGGGGAGGGTGGTCTCTGTCGACGCACTAGTGACTTCTCCAGGTTTTCCAGGCACCTGCTCAGCAGGGAGGAGGGAATGGCGTGTTCCTCTGCATGCATTATGCCCTGCAGGTGAAACTCATGTCATATCCATGTATATATTGAACTAGACCAACTTGTCCAACTTGAGACCTAATGTTTTGACATTTTGGGAGAAATTCCTTTTTGGAGATATTTCCATTTTTGTGTGAAAGAAAAAAAATATTCTCCTTGTGACATAAAAACTGTAGAGAATGAAGCATTACCTCAGGTGAAGGAGTTTAAGTATATCGGGGTCTTGTTCACGAGTGAGGGGAGGACGGAGAAGGAGATCAGCTGGAGAATCGGAGCGGCAGGGGTGGTATTGCAGTTGCTGTACCGCACTGTTGTGACGAAAAGAGAGTTGTGCCAGAAGGCAAAGCTCTCTATCTACCGAGCAATCTTTAGGATGCCTCTTGGGCGTCTTCCTAGGGAGGTCCTCGATGCACGTCCCACTGGGAGGAGACCCCGGGGCAGACCAAGTCGCAGATGGAGGGATTACATCGACTCACTGGCCTTGGAATGTCTCGGGATCCCCCAGGAGGAAGTCACTAATGTTGCTCTGGAGAGGGAAGTCTAGAGCCCTCTGGTGGAGCTGTTGCCCCCGCAACCCGACTACGGATAGGCGGTTGAAGATGGATGGATGGATGGACATAATTAAAAACTGGTCTGCAACCCCAAAATCGGTTATGAACACGTTTGGGTAAAACAAAAGTGGTGTACACTGTACACCCTCCCCAAGACTAACCATTAGTGGCTGGCACTGAGAGGGGCTATACAAAGTAAACTATGGGGGAATTGGAAATGATAAAAATTGGGACAAAATGAAAAAGCAACAAAAAAAGAACGTATGTGTTAAATGTTAAACACATGCACGCACGTGCACACACGCGCACGCACACACACGTACGCGCACACACGCATACACTCTGGAACCCATGTGATCATTGTCAAATGGAGTCTCGTGTTTCCAGTTCATCAGTGTGATTAGTCAGGGGCTCGAGGTCAAGGGTCACCAATCAGGAAGCTGACAGATGAAAGCCACAACTCTTCCACCTTGACCTGCTGCTAATGACAGAGAGAGAAAATGACTTCTTCACTTATTAATGTTGCACATGAAATGTCTACATCAGGAGAACTCTGTTCGCCTTGATGCCTTCATGCCTGCCAGAGAACATCAACACATTAGCTGACAGAGTAGAGGGATGCAGATAATTGTAGCCAGGTATTGTAGTGTACAATACCTGGCTGTACATACACGCGTGCACACACACACACACACACACACACACACACACACACACACACACACACACACACACACACACACACACACACACACACACACACACACACACACACACACACACCCTCACACACACACACACACACACACACACACACACACACACACACACACACACACACACACACACACAATCCTGTTGTGTTGTCCACACATTGTCTGCCCTTTGATCTCTGAATCGAAGGTCAACACAACAGAGCCTGAGGCCTGTGGGAGTGGAGACCTGCTTGGTAGATGTAGTTTTAATCAAGATACATTTTTTTCGTTTTTTAATCTGACACAGAACCAAGTTTTGTAGTTAGTTAATGAGATACAGATCCGCTGTTGAAAGACCGGTGACCTCCAGATTACATCTCAGAAGCAAACAAAGCGTTGTGCCAGCCTGCGGTTGGCGCTGTGGTATAGCTACTGAAAAACAGCTCCAATATCAATCACCTTTGATGCTGTAAATCTAATTGGTGACATGGGGCTGAGTGAAGCTCAGAGGAAAATACATACATTAGGCATTGACACTGTTTACATTGGTACAGGTTACAAAAGCCTTGCTGATTGCTGTGATGATAAATTGAGTTGAGCTGTTTATTCCTCTGTGCCTGTAGAGTTTTAAACCACTGTTTAATGTCAATCGCCATTCTTTTTAATGCTGCTTCATTCTGGGCCAATACTCTGTAAATACTCAGCCTTAATGTAACTGTACAAGTGGACCCTTACGGGTCTACACTGTGGATTTTACTGTATAGACGGTCCACAAACTCCATCTTATTGTCAGTGTCATTGACAGACAGAATGAAATACTCTTTGCGCAAAAATTACAATACATCACAGCAGCTTAATTCCAACCAAAACATGACCGGATGATGATATAGCTGGTGATCATTTCATTCTCCGTCTTCCATCGTTTTCTGTCTGTCTCTCTCATCAGATCCAGCCCCACCAGAGGCGCCACAGAACATCAGACTGACCAACCAAACTGTTGTGTGGCTGGAGTCAGGACCAGGGTCACAGTTTCCACCAAAGTAATTATTCAATACTTTCAGTTCCCATTATACAAGGAAAGGTTTTTCTATATCAGACCAAAGAATGTGTTCACATTGAATGTAACACAATATTATTATATTTGTTTTTGGCTTTTTGCCTTTATTGATAGTTAGAAGTGAAGGTAGACAGGAAAGAGGGAGAGAGAAGGGGAGAGACACACAGCAAAGGTCGGCATGAACGGGACTCAAACATGCGACACGCTGTCAGGCCAGAGCCTATATGTGGCATGCGCCTGGACCACTAGGCCAGCGGGCGTGGCCAAAATTTATGTTTGTTTTTCAGGAGGGTGGCTGGTATCTCCCTTAAGGGATAATGTGAGAAGTTCAGTAATCCGTGAGAGACTCATGATGAGTCGAGTCGCTGCTCCTTTGAATAGAAAGGAGATAGTTAGGTGGTTTGGGCTTATAGTAAGGACGCCATCTGGCTGCCTCCCCAGGGAGGTTTTCCTCCAGCTGGGAGGAGGCCACGGGGCAGACCGAGGACAAGGTGGAGAGATTATATCTCCATGCTGGCCCGGGAACACCTCAGGATTTCCCAGTCAGAGCTGGCCAATAAAATATCTGGGGTCAACTGCTGGAACTGCTACCTCCACGACACGACTTCGGATATGCAGTTGAAGCTCATGGAACCTACATACTTCTCTCAGCACACTTTCATTAAAATAAATATACATTTCCATGTGTAATGGCACAGTCTAGAGTTTGTACATTTCACAATATTTGTCTCCTACATTAGATAATTACCGGTATCATTTTATTCCTCAATATTGTTAATCGCTTTCATAGGTTACATCTGAAAGTCTCCCACATAGATTTTTGCTGTATGTGCAGATTTGTTCGTTTCTGTGTGTGCTCTTTGCTCAGGTGTCTCACTTTTTATACTGTATAAAAACAAGAGATAACTTCAAGAGAACAGGGAGAACAAATTGATCCTCACCATGTTTACTGTATATGAGTGTCCTGACGTGTCTCAAACTTCTTCTGATATTTATCCCTCATGTGTTTCTACTCCTATAGGTCGAGGGGGCTTAAAGTTTCTATGCTTCTGCACTGGGACCCCCCCAGGGACGGAGACCTACCAGTCCATCACTACAGAGTTATATGGATGCCTCAACACACATACACGCGTCACAGAAACACACACACGCTGCACGCGGCACACAGAAGCACACACACATTGCCTTTACACGCACATACAGCTGGACAGGACAAAAAGGAAAGCAACAGCAGAGTAACACAAGGGGTAAGGAAACTTTATGTTTATTGTCATTTTTTACACATTACACCAAATCTCTTTGCTGAAAATGGCTGATCTACAAGTTCAAAACACACGCAATGTGTTGTGAGCTTCTAGATCTGCTATTTCAATATTTGCCCATTATGACATGCCAAGAACAGAGAAGCTAGGGTTCATGTGGTTAAAGTATAGAAATTACTGCACACTAACACACTATCTATAAGCTCACAACGTGTCCCAACATGCCATGTTGGGAGCTTGTAGATGGTGAGCACTGAGCAGCTATGGTGTAAAGGGAAAAAGGACGGGTCCTAGTATAGACCCCTGAGGGTCCCCGGTCAACGAAGTACTTAGGGTTCATGTGGTTAACTGTGTGGCATTTAATGAATAACAATGTTAAAGGACGGCCTGGGCCATGGCTCAGCGGTCCAGGCACCTTGGCTGGTAATCCAGTCTGGCAGTGTGCCGTGGGTTCGACTCCCGATCCCGACGGCCTTTACTGCATGTCACCCCCCCCCCCCCCATCTCTCTCTCCCCATTTCCTGTCAGCCTACTGTCTGTCCCTCCATATATATATATTTTTTAAATAAAGGCGAAAGCCACAAAAAAAACATTAAAAAAAAACAATGTTAAAGGCCATCTACAAAAAAAGTAGCATATCATACAATTCAGACGAGTTTATCCATTTTCAAGGACCATCAGAATTATGTCGAAGTAAAAAGCTTGTTTATTCTTACCTCAGATTTCCCAATCCAGTCTATTGAATGTCATAATGATAGGGCAGTGTATACATATTTTACAGCGATTGCAGTTATACGCCTAATTGTCATATAATTATACGTTGGATGTGACTAAATGCAATTAAACTCCATTTTACACTACAAAAGGCATCTCAGAATGTGCTGGCATTCACATGTCATGTTTTGAAAATGCTACTGTCTGGTATTCATGTTACTATAAGCATAAACACCAGTATCACCTCTTTTGACGTGTTGCTCCTTGGTTTTTTGTTTTTACCTCAGATGTAGTCAACACATTATCTGAGGTATTTTTGATTATGAAGTTATTAGGCAGCCATCTGAGGACTAGCACATGTTTCCTGTGTATCCAAAATGTGGTTTTGTCTGAGTACATGCTATTAAACGAGATATGATCATTTTTTGAGTCATAATGGTGACATGTTGGCTTGGCTAGGATAAGTTAGGATAACATGCCAGCTTAGCTATGTAGCTTGACTGACAACACAGAGCTATGGCTTCTCTGTGTTAATATATCATGTTTAACTCAAGTCAAAGCAGCTGCAAATGTACTACTGACAACATGCCAGTCACTATGTTGGTTAGAGCACGGGAACATGAGTATCGGCTGTCACGGTAGTGCAGCATGAGGCCTCTATGTATAATATATGTATGGGCTCTTTTAAGGTACAGATCCTACCTTGTATTGAGTAAAAAATATAGGAGTTTAAATAATGATAGAACGAGCCATTATGTCCATTGTTATTACAGTGGTCACTGAAGGGCAGTTTGTAAGACGATATCTACTGTTTTGCGTGGTATCTATCATTGCTTCTACAATTCTTTTTACATCAACAAATGGCGCAATATGTAAAACAAAGAGTTGCTTTCAGATTTTTTTTTAAATTAAATTGTATTCTTGGACCTTGGTGTCATAATGACAATTACATGAGAGTACATAAGAGAATGAAACATGGAGTTTCTAACGTAGGTATTCATGCACCAGTAGTGGTATGGTAGGCTTTAGTCATTCTAAACAGTGATGGAGATCACAGACATGGCCTGGTGGAGCCATTTCTCTGTAGTCTGGTCTTCTGTTCTGCTTGGCTGGGAGGCATGGAATTTAAATGAGGGCCTTCCCCAAATCCCCCCAAAAGAGTGTTTCCAACCCTCAGCTGCACCTACTGTAGACTCACAAACAGGCAGTGTACCAACAACACACACACATGCAGTGTAACAGGTAGAAAATAGCTATAATGCTGTTCTACTGTAAACTGACAAACATGGTACATCTGGTTGAACGCTAGCAGTGATTTAGATAAAAGCTGAAACAACGGATGGAACAAGAACAACAACAGATGGAACAATAACAAGAACTAATTGAGTGATCAAAGAACATCTTGAAGATATATCAGCTAGTGGATGAAAGTTCATGTCATGGAAGAGATAGCATACATAGCTTTGACTGGATTAGATACAGAGATACGATCTCACGCAGCATCATTACATGAGTGGTGAACCGCAGAGGTGTTGCCAGACATTCAGACTACAGTATATCCCTTACATTACCACATAAAACTGTATTCTCTGGATACAGTACATACACATACAGATTTCATTGAGAATACAGTGGGCTAGCTGGAATGAACTGTAATCCTGAAGTTAGAGGGAAAATGTAGATTGAGGAAATATTTAAATATGGGAAAAGCCTACACAGAGTCTGTCTTTTTTAGTACAAATCACAGTTCCTTTTACATATAATGACCTACTGACCAAAATAGACCGGATAGACCTCCAAACTCAACTTCAAAGACTTTTCATTTCTGTGTTCTCCACCACCACACTATACACTCTCTCGTGCGCGTGTGCGCACTTGCACGCATACGTACGTATGTACGTGCATGCGCACACGCACACGCACACACACACACACACACACACACACACACACACACACACACACACACACACACACACACACACACACACACACACACACAGCCATCCATGCCATATGTTTTGTCTATCTAGACGGTAATGGAAATACTTCAACCCCATTTTGTCCACAGGTCACTGGGAAACAGCTTTTAACTAATTCTTTCACAAACACACTTGCACGCATACGCACGCACGCATACACGCATACACGCATGCACGCACACACACACACACACACACACACACACACACACACACACACACACACACACACACACACACACACTTTTCTTATCATGCAAACATCTCTCTGTTGTGACTTGCTGCAGCCCATTCAGATGGACAGATGTGATTGACTCAAGGCCTGTTAATAACCTGTCAATCAAATAGTAGACTAACACAGAACAGCTCCCAGCTGTTACTTATAAAAAGGCGGGGCCTGTATCACTCAGTCGATGATGATGATGACATTGACAGTTGATGATCATAAGAGTAAAGAGGACAAAGGTGGTGATAACTGGCGTTAATGATGATGTTGCTTTGATTTCCCTTATTTTATTAATTTAGACGGAATTTAGATGGATGTTAGCTTACGTATAGCCTGGAACAGACCTATGCTTTCTATGGCATAGGTTGCGCTGACGGATCTGCAGGGGGGAATAGACGCTGCACACACCAATACCGACACATAGCAGACCCACATACCAACAGCCGTAACAGGCACCTTGTGCAGTGCGTAGAACCGTCCGGTTGCCTTAACACATTCTGGGCGGGAACCCCTTTTGGTGTTTTAAGCATTATGTTATAATTTTTGGGGTCCTTGACATTGAGCACCACTGATATAGAAACGTAGGTATTTCAGAAAACTATCAGGATTTAGAAGACATTTTTTTTATTTCTACGTCAGGTCTAAATGGGTTAATAGTGTGAGATATATAGATTTTGGTGCATAAATAATATATTAGAAGCATTTTTTTTTATCAAGAATTGATCAATGTCACCATGGTCCACATAGAACACAAAGAAAAAAGGTTTTTTTCCCCCTCTTTTTTCAAAAGGTCCAGAGGGCAAGGGCAGGTGGTGCGCGTGTGTGTGTGTGTGTGTGTGTGTGTGTGTGTGTGTGTGTGTGTGTGTGTCTGTGTGTCTGTGTGTCTGTGTGCGTGTGTGTCAATTGAATAAGGCTGCAGACCATCAGTAATTAGCAGATAGAGAGAGACCCGTTGGCGCTATTGTATGCCACAATTGAATGGGTTTTGATGACTATTTTTTATGTATATTTTTTTATTTTATGTATTTATTACCATGTGTTGTTCTTCCTTACTGTAAATCGCTCTGGATTAAGAGCATCTGCTAAGTGCCTAAATTGTAAATTGTATTTAGAATATGCATGTTCTAATGTGTCCAGCCGCAGTGCGAGTTACGCCTAGAGGATCTACTTCCTGCCACTCCCTATTACCTGTCCGTCCAGACGGTGGCCTACTGGGGTCAGAAGAGACTGAAGAGTCCCAAAGCCCACATTCTGTTCACTACTAACACCGATACAGGTAAAGAGTATGCCTTTCACTGCTGTCTGTCACTGCTACGGGTAAACTCACATAGCTTAAGACTTAACAGAAATTCTACATCTGCTTTTTTGATTGATTGAATAGTTTATTGAACATAAATGTAAAAACAGCAACAGAGTACAGTCAAACACTCCAAAAGGGATAGCACCAAATAATGTCCTTGCAGTCTTGTTTCCATTTAGGTCGTATGCAATCAATTCATAGACATAACATGAAGAATAACAAATTCAAAATCATCAATAACAACATTAAAATCTAAATCATTTCAGAACAAAGAAATATATATATGTACAGAGTGGGGAAAAAGGAAGGGGGAGTGTGATCACCTTTTTAAAGGGGGAGGATCATTTCCTCTCCCTTGGGCCTGCTGAAAGGTTGATTGTCTGTTTTAAATGATGTTGATGTTGCTCTGATCTATATCCATGTTGTAGCTCAACATAAAGGCTAGGCAGAGTCCACGGTTTGCCATATTTAACTCATGTTTAGACAATTTACAATTTAGGCATTTAGTAGCCTCGATACCCAGGCTTTCATTTCGTCTGCGCGAAAGATGAAAGCCTGGAAAAAGCCGTGGGCTGAACCAGTCTAAAAGTGGGAGTCAACCCTTCCGCGTAGGCGTCGCTCTAAATGATGTGACGTAGCGCTGCACTAGGGGGGAGAGGAGGGGCCGGGGGTGACGGACAGATCGATGAGATCCAATCAGGGTGCGCGTTTTTCTGAGCCGCTGCCCTCCCATCTAGGCCAGAAATGTCTCTGCTTAGGTCAGGCTAGGCATTTAGCAGACGCTCTTAGTCCAGAGCGATTTACATTAAGCAAGAACAAAAAGCATGGCAATACATCACATAAAAAGTATTTATCATGAAACATGCGTAAGCTATATAATGAAACTATACATATAAACTATACATATACTATACTATGCTATACATATGTACTATGACGTGCTATGACTACATACAATGCAATGCAATTTAGAGCCGAAGGGACCATTCTAAAATGTAAGTATAGCTGCGGAGATACAGTATGTACGCTAAAAACGTGATGTGAACCGAGTATCTTTTCCTCATTATATCAGAGGGAAAAGTGCCCAGAAATGGTGACCACACACAATCAGCCCTACTGTAACCTGAGGTCTTTATACCTACAGCATCTAGCCAAGTTTGTTTAGTTGAACATATTCTATAAGAGGAGTTAAATTAACATACTTTCAGGTGTGCAGGTGAAGGTTATATTGATTGAATGGATGAATCAAATCCCAGACACATTAATCAGCTGTCGGACACCTTTTTTAATGTTTCATTAACTAGACAGTCTGTCGGTAACACACCAAACTGTAGGCCTACCGCACTTTTTCCTAACAGAGCCATGAATTATTCAGGTATTGATTTTCCTGTTATCACGCTGCTGCTGTTCTTCCTGTTAGCACGCTGCTGCTGTTCTTCCTGTTAGCACGCTGCTGCTGTTCTTTCCTGTTAGCACGCTGCTGCTGTTCTTGGCACCGTCAGCGCAATTCAGCAGCTGCACTGCTAGAGCACACACCTGTATGCACACACACATGCACACACGCACACATGCACGCACATGCATTCACGTGCATGCATGCATAGGCTATGTAGTGGAAAGTGGCAGTGTTAATGGTGGTCCAGGTAAAACCAATTAACCCTTATTTGGTCAGCCCAGTCCAGAATATAGGCAGCTGCTGTTCCCATTATTGGGTTACTTACATTCCAAAGTTTTATTTGGAATGTATTCTTGTGTATTCTATTGTAGCGTGAAGTCTGTGTGTGTGTGTGTGTGTGTGTGTGTGTGTGTGTGTGTGTGTGTGTGTGTGTGTGTGTGTGTGTGTGTGTGTGTGTGTGTGTGTGTGTGTGTGTGTGTGTGTGTGTGTGTGTGTGTGTGTGTGTGTGTTGCGTTCGTGCGTTTGTTCATGTGTGTAATTAATAGCAACTGCTAGTAAATATATTGCTTTTTAATTTGTTAATAGTCGGTTAATCATTGCAATCTTTAATAAGCTGTATGGCCAGTTACCAGGAACACGTGTTTCTCTGTGTTTCTCCGCTGAAGCAGCTAAAGCCAATCAGATAAGGGCTCAAATGTCGATGATGCAGTGAGCGAGCTTGCTACCGGCTAGTAGGTACCGCCCCTATAATTTGTGTGTGTTCCTGGAAACACAATAACGCATTCATACATTCTGTTTTATATAATGTATTTTATATGTTTGCTCTGGAGTGTAACATGTTTTCATCATGCTGTCATTTACAAGCAGTCAGAACACCTGCTATATAAAAATGGCACTTACAGGAATATGAAATTGTTATAGAGAGGCACCCACAGTGCTCAGCCCATGCATGCCACTGTGTTCCAGGTGGTTTAAGGGTCATTGCACTAATGATATTGTTTTTTATTTCTTGTTATTCATAAAGACATCAGTGTGGTAGGAACATAGTTTTCAAATAAACGGTCACATCCCATCCCACCTCCATTAAGCTAGCGAGAGGCTCCTTGTAAGCTTTTACAGTATGAGCGTATTTCCATTGATGAATTCCTGTTCTGTTCTTTAGCTACATAGAAATGTCTATTTGTATGTCTCTAAATGTTTTGATGAATTGAACAATGTGGACCCTGTTGTAAACAAGTGTAATGCTTAATTGGGTCGTCCACTCACAGTTAACAGTCTTTGTATTGAGTTTGTGCTTGAAATGTACTGTAAATTCTGCAAACTGTTAATAAATATTTCAATCAATCAATCAATCAGGCAGGTTTGGTTTCATTCTAAACAAAGGCCATCAAAACAGTCAAAGCTAAACATTCTTATGTCTCTTCTCTTCTCTTCTCTTCTCTTCTCTTCTCTTCTCTTCTCTTCTCTTCTCTTCTCTTCTCTTCTCTTCTCTTCTCTTCTCTTCTCTTCTCTTCTCTTCTCTTCTCTTCTCTTCTCTTCTCTTTCCACAGTCCTCCCTGACCAACCTCAACCAGATGCCACCAAAAGAGAAGACTTCTCCAATGAACTGCCATCTTCCCCCGCCCTCTCGTCCTCTCCCTCCCTCTCCTCTTCCTCCAACCTCCACCTCACCCCCGCCCTCCCCCACCCTGATCCCGCACCCGACTCCGTTGCGGCCAGCAACCTGCGCCTGGAGGTTGCTGCCCCTCATTATCATGACAGCCAGCTGCAAGTCAAGGTGTTTTGGAAGTGGCTTCATCGAGGTGTGTTGCTATGGAAAACACCTGGATAGTCAGGGACGCAAGCTGTGCATTGCATGTACAGTACTGGTAGAGAGAATACCACATAATTCAAATTGATCATGACAGACAGACAGACAGACAGACAGACAGACAGACAGACAGACAGACAGAGTCCAATAGACATGCACACAGGCAAGTTTCCTGAGAATCAAATATTCTTGGTACAGTCTGCAAACTCAGCATTCCCCCGAGACTGGATGCTTGGAGGCCATAGCTGGCCTCTGATTGGCTGGTTGAGCTATAGACAGGAGGTGCTGACTGGCTGTTATCTGACTGAGAGGGAAGAAGAGACAGCAAGTCATATTCAATAACATCAGCGTGGACAAATAATCAACACCAGCTGTGTGTGTGAGAGCATGGCCTGTGTGTGTGTGTGTGTGTGTGTGTGTGTGTGTGTGTGTGTGTGTGTGTGTGTGTGTGTGTGTGGGTGTGACAGTCTGTACAATGTGCATGTGTGAATGCATGTGTGTGTGTGCGTGTGTGTGTGTGTGTGTGTGTCTGGTTTGAGGGGTAAAGAGTGGATCTCGTGGCAGATGTGATGAAACAGGAGAGAACAGAAAGTTTGTCTGAGTGAATCTCAGGATGCGTTTCTCTCAGGTTTCACACTATTCTAGACAAACACACACATGCACACTCTCTCACTCGCTCTTACACAAACACACACTCACAGGGACACGTAGAGGCACGTGCACACGGATTGTTTCTGATCTATCCCTTGTTGTATTACAGCCAGACAGAGAGACCTTGGCCCATATGTCTTGCGGTGGCGTCCAAATGCCTGTGGTACTAATGTTACCAACACAGAGAGAACAGCCACTCTACAGGTACAAATACTCTGTGTGTGTGTGTGTGTGTGTGTGTGTGTGTGTGTGTGTGTGTGTGTGTGTGTGTGCACACACGTTCATAGGAGATCAGTTTCCGTCTTCATAACTCTCATATCAGTCTGGAATGCTCTCAACCGTAAAAGTGTCTGTCTGGCCTGTCTTTCTGTCATAACTCTCTCTCCCTCTGCTATCATCATCCCTCTTTCCGTGTATCCATTACTCTATCCAGCATAGCTCTGCATCAAAACTATTTTTTTATTATCTCGCTTTTCCAGTCAGAAATGCTAAGATTATTTATTTATTTTGAAAGATATCGGGGAAAGGTTGGTCATGCTTAATCTGTATCGAGCATGTAGAAAAGGCTTCTGTGGGAGAAATGTGTTACCATGCAGCTTATACCCTCAACCTCTGCATTCTAGACTCAAGTTCATGTTCATCTGTTTCCAAAGCTAAGTCATTCAAACCATTCAGCGAGTGTACATTGACATGTGGCGCTGTGGCTCACATAGACGCAAACGTTGAGCAAGAGTGTCAACACTCAACAGTTGTGGACAAAATGACCCGCTTCATGCATGGACTGGCGGTGCCTAATGCCAAAAATAAGAAGAAAAGAGTTGGGTAGAGATCACTGTGACGCTAGAATAAACACTCAGAAAGGTGATGAGAGCTTTGTGAGCGTGTTGGGTTGAAGGCTGATGCAGAGCTCACATTGTTTCTGCTGGACACGTCCAGGTGTGTGGGGAAGCCAGGGGGAGGGTCGAAAGGTTCTCAAAACATTGCAACCATTACTCATAGTTAAGAACTGGCATTTCAAGACATTTATCATAACCACAGGAACCCTAGAGTAGAGTACGTTTTCTGGGCATAGCACGGTGGACAAAAGATTTGTCAACCGTCAACGAAGTATGTAAAAGAAAATCTATCTATTTTTGGTTCTGCAACACCGACTTTTTCTTATTTCTAAGGTATAAAAAGGATGAATTATGTTGAAAGTGAGTGGTATTCCTGCTTACATGCAATAAACATGAATAGCTAGCTGCTCAGCATCTCCCTCTGTCTCTCTTCCTTCATCTCTGTCATGTCTCTGTGTGCTTCTAGGGAACACATCACACCATCACAGGCCTGCTGTTCTCCTGTAAGTACCGGCTGGCCGTGGCCACGGAGGAGGACCAGGATGCTCAGGCTGTAGCCTGGGTTACGACCCCAGCATGTACCTCTGTCAGGGTCCGGGGGGGCAAAGGCCTGCCCTGCAGCACTGAGGGTAATACAAACTCTTCATAGATATACTATATCACACATATGTACTGTACACACACACACACACGCACGCACGCACGCACTCACACATGCATGCATGGTTCACACATATGCATGCATCACATGCACACGCAGTCTCCATTTTGTACTTAGATTGTTACATTCCATTGATTTACAATAATTTCTTTACCCTAATCTCAACCTATAAATATCTGCTTATCATATTAATCTTCTCTTCTGGGGACATTTGGTCCCAGCAAGAACATGCAAGTGTACAAGCACGCACTCACACAATTTATAGTGTCTATCTTTAGCTTTAGCAGTTTGCCAAACCACTGTCTTTATACACAGTGATACACACTTAGCACCAGGTCTGTTTTCAATTCACTTTCCTCTCATTCAGTTCAGCTGAAGTGGATTTCATCAGCCTTATGTGTAAAACAAATACTTAAAATGGTCATAGACTCATAGACAACCTATGTAATAAATGAGAAGATTGCTTTATGCTTAACATAATTATATCTGATTAGATTTTAAATGCATTGAACTAAACGTAGGACTGTAAAGTTCACACATGCATTGTGAGGACTAAGTGAAACCTTGCAATAACCTTGTTCATTTTTTGCTTGGTTCAGTGCGCCCTCTGTCAGGCAGAAAGGTGGTACTACGACCGGAACGGCTAACGGCAGATTTCCAGCAAGTCAACGGTTCCCTGGTCACTACATTCCGTTGGAGGTTATCCCAGCATGCACTGGGCCAGCCTGCTATTGAGGGGTTCCAGTTCACCTGGGCACTGACGGCCCTACCGTCAGGGAGCACCGTGGAAATAGAGGGCCAGGAAGATACTCTTATCTCCCAAACACAGATAGTTGCTCCGGTGAGGAATGAATGAGACAATGCACGACCGACATTGATTGAACCACATTTGAACTCAACAATGACGATATCGTAAAAGGGGCTCTTAAAATGGGCCAGCTGGAGCATTAGATCACAGAGAGCGTGAGAGGGACAGTTTGTGTGTGCACGTCTACAGTATGTCCATGTGCATGTGTGTATGTGCACACACTCACGTGTGCTTGTTAACCACGGTATTCTTTTACGGACGGGGAGTAATCACTTACATTCACTGTTTTAACAAATTTTAACCAGCCAATCACCAGTATGAAACACCTGCAGTTACTTGTGTCGTTGAAGAAATAGTTTTTCAATGCGAACGATAATTGGATGAAAATGAAACACTTTCCAGTCTAGCAACTTCATAAGGATGCAATCAGACGCAGACCGCGAACATCCCTACCATACCGTTTAAATGGCCACTTCATCACGTAGGGAATGTTCCCCAAGCACTACAACCCATCAAAACATATTAAAATGCCTTTTTCCTGTTTCCTTTTGCCCTAAAATTAACTGCAGAAACTTCAATACTTTCATTTAAAACTAATTACGGAGGACATAGGATTTTTATGGTTATTTTTAGATCATAATTGTTTCACTCGGATAATGAGCTTGTGTGTGTGTGTGTGTGTGTGTGTGTGTGTTGCATTCGTGCGTTTGTTCATGTGTAATTAATATCAACTGCTAGTAAATATATTGCTTTTTAATTTGTTAATAATCATTGCAATCTTTAATAAGCTGTATGGCCAGTTACCAGGAACACGTGTTTATCTGTGTTTCTCCACTGAAGCAGCTAAAGCCAATCAGATAAGGTGTGTGTGTGTGTGTGTGTGTGTGTGTGTGTGTGTGTGTGTGTGTGTGTGTGTGTGTGTGCGTGTGCGTGTGCGTGTGCGTGTGCGTGTGCGTGTGCGTGTGCGTGTGCGTGTGCGTGTGCGTGTGCGTGTGCGTGTGCGTGTGTGCTTCTGTCTCTAACGTCACTTTGGTCTCTGTCCCCAGTCCCAGCGCTCGGTGACAGTGTATGGCCTTAATGGGGACAGTACTTACCAGCTGCAGCTACAGGTGCTCACAGCAGGGGGCAGCAGTGGTGCTGCAGTCTCCAGGACCATAAACACTCCAGCTACCAATGCTACACTGCTATAGGTAGCTACCTTGATTAAACACAGGTGCCCGTGGGGCCTCTACGCCTACTTGGAATGATGTTGGAAATGCATGCCCCACCCAGATATTATGTCTGTGTCCCTTTTATGCCCGACGTCAGAATGATGTTAGATTTCTGTATGTGTCTCTCTGTCCTATGGAGTTCTGTGTCAACCATGCCCAAATATGGAGTGTTGGGATGTCAGAACAGGACAGCTTATGGAGTTCTGTGTCAGGCATGCCCAAATATGGAGTGTTGTGAGGTCAGAAAAGGCCAGCTCTATACAGTATATGGACCCTGGGCAGGGGGGCAGTCCAGAGCCCGGGCAAGCCCTTTTTGGGGCGGTTCTGGACAACTGTGGGTCCGACCGACTCGACACGGCACTCGATGTGGTGGTGTGGAACGCGTGTGTCGAATTTGAAGTCGGTGGGACTAACGGTTCTCGAGTTACGTGGATTACAGACGTACACACAGAGGCCCTCATTTATCAACCGTGCGTACGCCAAAATATGGGTGCACGCTGAAATTACCGACATTTTCGGCAATTACCATTTCCGCCAAAGCTTGAAATTGAACTTGACAAAGTTCAAAACTCACGTCTGGTCGGGAGCTGTCGTACGCTTTGTCCTCACCTGTTTTTCTGTCGTAGAACAGCGGAGCAGCATTGTTTGACCAGCTGAGAGGCTGTCACATGCATCTAAACATATGTTTTCACTCCTAAAATGTATAAAACTAATAATAGCCTACATGTGAAGAAAATATATTTTGTAAAGGCATGTCATATGAAATTGGTAGGATATTACCAAGTGTGCAAGCTTATTAAAATTGCGCAATTAAAAACAATGCTTTAAGCCATTTAAATAGTGTTTTGCATGAGTGCATACCGGTAGCCCCCCCTCCTAACTTCATTCCATGACTGGATCGAGAGGCATTTGCAGTGCTGCAGCTTTAGATTTTCTTTTCGCAGATAAGTAAGCCTGGGACCGAGGCTATGCAGCTATATAGTCAAGTCTACCAACCAACTGCAATCTACAGCCATGTCTTTCTCGCGTTACGTCTCGTCCTTTTAATTAAGGATAAACCTGACGCACTCGAATGCCACTAAATGTGACATGCCGACAGTGCCGAGGCAGCAAAGTGGGGACCGCATCTCCTTTTTTTTCCCTTCATATGGCTTCACGGGGTGCCAACTTAATTCAGGGACCTCCACCACTACAGCCTACCACCAGTACCACATAAGGTTTAGGCTGCGAGGTATGCAGTCTAATATACAGTAATGTCATAAACGTGCATGCAGGTCACGACAGTGACAGAGACAGACAGAACAGGAGCGGAGGAGGAGATGCAGAGTTGCAAAACAGCATTTGTCACGGGCTGAAACTCATTCCAATGACCTGAGCAATGTTATTTAATTAATGCTTCACATAATCACAGGTTCAGGTTTTCGTTCACTAATCTTGTTGTATATTAAATGAATAAACATTTTAATAATTTTATATACAACTAACAACACACAGTGAAAGTTGCTTGCAAATTGCGATATGTGCGTGCGTGCGTGCGGGGGGGGGGGGGGGGTGAGGAGCAAGGGAGGCAGCAAGGGAAGCGAAGCGAGAGGAGAAACAGACAGCTTTATTTAATTCATGCAGGTTTATTTATTTAAGATACAACAAGTTGCAAGTTGCGTTTTTTTTCTTCCTGTAACCATGGTTTCAAAATCGTAATGCCGTTGTTCCTGTCACAAAAACGAGGGCGAGGCTTGATTTCATAGGGCGTGCCAGATAGATTTCAGCCGTCACATTTATTAACGTCGGAACGAAATTAAGGAAGGATCAGCTGTTTGTGATCACTTTATAAATGCCGTGGCGACGTGGGTGTACTATGAAACCTGCACTCGAATCTGTGGCAGATTTTACACTCGATTGATAAATGAGGGCCTATCTCTATAGTCATGTGTTCAAGACGGATCTGTCCGATATTTCATATTCCATCATAATTGGCTAACATTGGCTTTCAAAGTTTGCAGGATGTTTTGAACAAAAAGCCTCAAATCATGAATGCAGCGTGCCATTAACGTGAAATCTTTCACAGACTTTCCTACTAGACTGAGGAATATATCCCACCCTTTTCACATTGGCCTGTTATAGTGCCACCAACAGGTGTATTTTTGCAAAAGAAAAATTTAACAAAATGCCTAAAATCATCCAATTGCCATCCAAGGTGTAATAAGAAATGGCACCCTTTTCACATTTGCCTATTATAGTGTCACCAGGAGGCCACATCCTGACCTGCCCTACTGGAGACCTGTGCCCCGGTGGGCACTTTATAGCCCTTTCCACACCTAAGCACGTGTGCGCAGCTGGTTTTTAGACAGCTGGTGGATGGGAATTAAGCTCCACCTCCGCGGACGTTTGACGCAGAGGAGAGCGCTTCCGGGAATCTGGCCGTCACGCAAGTCGTCCGCGGAAGTGGAGCTTCTTTTCCATCCACCAGCTGTCTAAAAACCCGGTTTTGAAGCTGTGCACAGCCGAAAACGTGCACGGCTCTTTTGATAGTGTGGCAGCACCTTATCTAGTTGTAAATGATAACAAACTAGAAAAAGTGTCCTTCTGGGCACAGGTCTCCACCAGGAGGATAGGAGTGTGTGTGATGTTTTGCAAAATGTTTAGGAGAAATATAAACATGTTTTTTTGATTTGTTTGTGTGTGTGTGTGTGTGTGTGTGTGTGTGTGTGTGTGTGTGTGTGTGTGTGTGTGTGTGTGTGTGTGAGACGCGACTTGGCCTGTTGTAGTGCCACCATGAGGTTGATTTGAAAACCGTCAAGTGGCATTTCTTCCTCAGCCTAGTGGGAATATGCATGCACAGTTTCACTGCAATCGGAAGTCTTGCTTGCCTCTTGAAGAGGGCGGTCGCATTTTTTTCTCTCCCTCCCTGTCTGTACTCCCTGCTCAGAGCGTCTCTTCTACACTGTCTCTTCGAAACCCCTGAAACTATCAAAACATGGAACTAATCATGGAATTAGTGTGCTGGTCTCTGTACGTGATGGACAACATTTTTTTCTCATGTAAATTGGGTTCTGGAGAGACTGCTCAATACCCTGATGGATCTTCCCCCCGACTATCAGCGTAGAAGAAGCATTATTTGGATTTATGGTGACAAGATTTCTGCTGATTGGGCTGTGCATTGGTCTTGCGTACCGAAGAATTGGAAAAATGGCAACGCTGAACAGAGCCCCTATGCTGCCTGCCATGATAGACTTGTTGCCTTGGAGCAGAGATTGTTGGGCAGGGCACTGGGGGAGATGCATCAGAAGATGGACACGATCTTGGAACAGGCCAGCGCCCTGCAGATGCATCAGAAGATAGACACAATCTTGGAACAGGTCAGCGCCCTGAGAGCCATGACTGACAGAGAGCCATAACGGACATAGAGGAGAAATAGCCATATTGCTATCCCTCGCTCTAAACATGAATCTGGATTTCCCCCCCCAATTGACAATCTCCACAAGAAGAGACAGTGTAAGAAAAAGATCCTCTGCCCCCCCCCCCCCTCAACCCCCACCCTCCCTGACACCTGTTGTGTCTTCGTCTGGGCCGTGTTCGTCTCCACTGAACCCGCCATGATAACGCAGGACAATGAGGCAACGTGACATGACCTTGGGGAGATATGCCAGGAACACACTTACACAAACACATGGGAAATGAACTTTCCACCGAACTGTTCTCTTGGACACACATGTCTTTACACACAGCCGCCTTCTACCCCTCCCCCCTTTCCACCCCCCCTATCCTTCTTCTTCCTCTTTTCTTTTTTCCTGATGCAAGAAAGCTGAGGGCAGCGCCGAAATATGGCTGCAGCTGTGTACCTCTGATTGTTGTCTCTATCCCCGTAACTGCAATGAGTGCCTGCACAACCAGAATTTCACCCATGTTACTTGTAATGTGTTGTGACAATAAAGTCTGATTGATTGATTGATTGATTGATTAATTGATTGATTGATTGATTGGATGCTGCGTTGAGGAGTTGTGGCGATTTGTAAAAAACTGGTACAAAACGGGCTACTCCTAAAAACTTTAGAAGCCAATCGTAGCCAAATCAGGATGGATAATAATGAGAATTCAAACAAACCTGTCTTGATCACATGACTATGGAGAGCATGTGTACCGATTAGCGTGAAATTTGGAGTATTAGAAAATGTGTTTTCGGCCTCCTGGTGGCGCTATAAAGAACAGATGTGAATAATTCCAGGCAAAGGTTTTTCCTTGGCCTCTAGTCTATGGAGTGTGCATACAAGGTTTTACACAGATCGGTGCAGTTATAGGTCAAAGGTTTTGTCTTGTCTTCTGCCATTCAGCCTGTTTAATGCCAAAATTCATCTTCTGTCTTCTCACTTCCAGGTCACAGTTCACTGACATCATCTGCTGCTTCACGTCCTCTTCATCAACATGTTCTTTATTCTTCGACTGGTCCTGCCTCTCTTACCCGACGTGCATGCACGCACGCACACACGCAACCCCCCCCCCCCCCCACACACACACACACACACACACACACACACAGCAACGGATACGGATTCAGATACTACAAATAAAATCATATCAATCACAGTACCACACTGATTAAAGTGATTAAACTGTCTGTGATCTTACATGTTATGAAAAAGAAATAAAGAAAACTGGTCGGGATGCACCAACAAGTACTGTTAAATGATCCGGTGACTCCAGACTAATGGCCTATGCCTACAGTATATTTAAATAAAAATGCTTATCGTCAGCCTAGATACTAATAATGTATCGTGTTTAGTACTGTACTTTGTATTGGCAGTCTGTCTGTATATCATTCCACCTCACTCTACATCTAATATAATTGGCCATCTGTACTAGCCTCGCATAGCGATAATAATATCACTGCGTGGATATTAGTCTCGTCCATCTCAGTGTTAGATTTTTTTCTGCAATGTCCCGCCCCATATTTACATACTGGGCCCTGGTTGGTTATAGCCTGGTTCCAGACGAATCTGGTTGGCTCGTCACCACTTTGAGGAGCCACGAAGTCCTCCCACAATTGAGAGGAGCCAAACTTAATCTGCCTGGGGCAATATGCATTGCAAAGGCAGATGAAGGCTGGCTACGCGAGGCTAAGTCTGTACAGGCTTAAGCCTGAGTTACTTATACTTCATCATACAATGGTGTTGGGATGTTGCCACAAATAGCCATCCCATAACCTCCCAAAATCTACAAACTCACAAAGCATTGCATCCGCAATGCTTTGTGAGTTTGTAGATTTGCAATTTTGCAATGTCGTGAACGGGAAAATAAATTAAACGGATAGTTTTACCCCAAAATGACTTTTCCTATAGATTACCTACCCCATGGAGACTTGAACTCAATTATTTCATGACCAGCAGTGGTTTCCTATGCTATGGAGACACAAATAGTCTCCTTTGCGTCTCCATAGGAGTATAGGGAGCATAGGGTGCTGGTCATAAAAAAAAGGAAAATATTTATATCCATGGGATGAGTAATGAGTTATCGATAGAAAAAAGTCATTTTGGGTGTGAACATTCCCTTTAAACACTACACTACACTACACTCCACATCCAACCTTTAGCATTCTATATCCTTACATCTCACTATTCTACATTCAAGATCCAACCTTCATTCACAGCCTGTATATCCTCCCACTTCACTCTAAATTCAGTCTTCAGTAACAGGTGGAGGTGGAACCGCAGTGCAATGAGTTTCCAGATTGTCATGCTTTTCTCTGGAGTGCTTGGGCCTCATTTACACGTATCAAACACCAAGCAAATGTTTGGTCGTTCTTTTGTTTTTTTAGTCCACCACAATGCTTTTCCAATGGGACTCACATGGTTTGACCAAACATTTGTGTTTGATTGCTGATTGCTGGTGGTGTTCTCCCCCTCCCCCCCATCAAACAAAAATGTTTGGTCAAACCATGTGACTCCCATTGGAAAAGCATTGTGGTGGCCAAAACCCCCCCCAAAAAAACACCAAACATTTGCTTGATTGGTGTTTGATACGTGTGAACTGTGAATGAGGCCTTGGGGTCACTATAGTCCTCTGGTTCTTGTCAAGTCGTCGTTGGTTGAGCTAATAATGAATAGAGCACTGACTGTCATGTCTAGTAATGCCTGATCTTTTCTGTCATTGGACACTGTCATGACTAGATATAATTTAGGCTCTAAACTACAATCCATACATTTTATGTCCTTTGTCTCCCTCTGCCAATAGAGAGAGCTACAGTAACTGCAATCATATACTTACATTTAAACATTTGATTGAAAGTACTTTACCTATACACTGACACCACATAAGACAGGAACGCCCAAAACGTCACATCCGTTTTTTTTACCCTGGGCAGAATTTTTCTATGGCTGCCAATGCGACTTTTTCCAATCCTTAATCACATACGGACAAACATCTATGCCGATAATATCTAACTTGCGGAGGTAACGTGCCTTGTCCACGGGCAACAGATCTTTCAACGTATGGCATTGCAAATACGTTTGATAATCGCTACTCTGCGCAATATTGTTTTGGAAATGCCGCAAATTGCATTGCAGTGAACGAGAGCAAATCACAACTTCCCCTGGGGGTGGTGACTCCGCCCTGAATACGCGCTGTGGTGTCAGTCTATATACAGACATAGACTGGTTAAAATAATGTTCTATTCATTAGAATAAGTCCCAATTAACACAATTAAAGTAAGACAGCAAACAACACCAAACCAAATATAAGTTTGATCTAATTCAAAACCAACCAAATATTGTCAGTGTTACACAGACACATGTACCGTGTTTAATACATGTATTTATTTGTATAATGCTACAGTGGATTACACAAGGCTGAATAACATTTAAAGGCTCAGAACTGGTCTAACTTAATTATATTTTAAGCTACTATGAAAATTAGGTTAATATTACGTCTTCATGTAAACCTATAGACAAGTCCTGTTTCTCCATGAAAATGTATTTTATCTTCATTTTGTTCACCATTTTTTATCTTTTACCTTCTTTTTTTTACACTGTTTTATTTATTGTTTTGTAATTAAAGAGCATCGGGCTACAAGTATGTGTGGTCTCAGTCATTGTGGTGATTGGTGAATGTGAGAAAGAATTTATAACAAACTATTAGCCCTGAGAGCTAAATACAAACCAAACAGAGAGGCAGTGGCAGTAATACGCCAGTATATCAAATTATTATCAAAATATTATATAGCCTATGTATTTAGGTTATTATGAAGAGGACCAGTGTTGGCAAGTAACTTAAGTAATATACTACTTTCAGTAATATTACTTTTTCCCAGTAATATGTAACTTAACTAGTTACTTTCACATTTTGAGTAATAATATTACATTTACTTTTTTCCAAAAGTAATATTACTATTTTCACGAGCCTTGGTGGAACTGTGGGTTTGAGTGTTTATTTATAATGGTAGACTGGATAGGGGTCAAGTTGCTTTGCAGACTGCTGATCCGCTCTAGATCTAGACTCTAGAGCGGATACGGAAACGATGCACACTCGTCGGTACGTATGAGTGAAGTATTGGATGCAGAAGGGCGGGCCTTAAACCGTCATTATTGTCCAAGTTGTGCATACGGAAGAAGCTATAGCCTATTCCACGTCGAAGAAATCTACTTCTAATCTATGTGTACAAATGGATCCATCATCATGTGTACACTATACAGTAGACTTTTTAGAGTTAAATAAACACTGCAGAATAGGGGAGGGGGACTGCTAATGTTGAAAATACAAAGTAAGACTTTTGGGGACAAAATATGCAATTACTGGGGGCGAGAGAAAAAAGTAATAAGTAAAGTAATAAGTAACTAGTTACTCTTCTCAGGGAGTAATAAGTAGTGTAACTTTATTCCTTTTTTTAAGTAATAAGTAGTATATTAGTGTTAAAGTAATATTTTGCCAACACTGAAGAGGACTGAGGAGCATCTTACTCTGATCGAGGTACGTGGAAAGCCTGGTGAGGCGAGGTTAAGGTAGCCTGGCTTGGCCAGCCTCATAGCGGGGATTCACTGAAGATTCTTCCCCGCATATACGGGGATTGATTGATTGATTGAAATATTTATTAACAGTTTGTAGAATTTACAGTACATTTTAAGCACAAACTCAATACAAAGACTGTCAACTGTGAGTGGACGACCCAATTAAGCATTACACTTGTTTACAACAGGGTCCACATTGTTCAATTCATCAAAACATTTAAAGACATACAAACATTTAGAGACATACAAATAGACATTTCTATGTAGCTAAATTCATCATATGGGAAGCAAAAAAGGGAAAAGATACAATATACAGTGAGGGAAAATGGGGTGGGGGGGGTGGGGGGGATTCAGATTTTACAGAGGCCAGTTTCGAATTGCAGCCATCCGTAGGTGCCCTTTGAGAGCGGTTTTGAAGGAGTCAAGGGATTCACATGTCTTAATGACTGTTGGTAGGGCGTTCCACATTTTGGTGGCATAGGAGCGAAAAGAATTTAGTCCCTTGTTTGTGCCGAATCTGGGTTGTACATGGTTTGTTGCACTCCCTCTGGTGTTGTGGGTGTGGACTTCGTTTACATTAAGGAAGTATTTAGACAGGTACATGGGTATCTTGGTGGTGTATCGAATCTTGTGGACCAGACCCATTGCAAGATGCTGTACTCTGTCGACGACCCTAAGCCATCCCAGCCTGTCAAAGTGGGCAGGGGTGAGGTGGGTTCGGGGGGTGAGGCCAAGTAGGAGCCTGACCAGTTTGTTTTGGGAGGTCTGGAGCCTTGTTTTAAGGGCCTTTGAGGTGCTGTGGTACCAAGAGGTGGATGCATAGTCAAAGAAACCTTGTACGAGGGCTCCTGTTAAGGTCTTCAAGGTGTTTTTGCTGACCAGTGAGGAGATCCTGTAAAGGAATCTTGTTCTTTGATTTACTTTTTTGATTACGTTGGTGGCCATCTTATCACCGGAAAGATTGGCCTCCAGGATGGAACCTAGGTAGGTAATTTGATCTTTTCGTGTGATAATATTGTCACCCACTCTAACCAAGAAGCCATCTGCCTTGCTGAGATTACTATTTGATCCGAAGAGGATGGATTCAGTTTTTCCCAGGTGTAAGGATAGTTTGTTATCAGCGAGCCAGGTGCAGATTCTACCGAGTTCAGAGCTGAGGGTCTTTTCAACCTGCAGTTTGTTCCTGTCCGAGACCAGCAGTGCTGAGTCATCTGCGAACAGGAACAAGTTGCAGTCACAAGCTGAAGTCATGTCATTAACATATATTAGGAACAGTAAAGGCCCTAGTATGCTTCCTTGTGGGACACCACAGCTCACTGGGAGGGGAGGGGACAGTGTTCCGTTCACCTCCACCATCTGTTCTCTCCCCTCCAGGTAGGATTGCATCCAGCTCACTGATGTGCTATCAAAACCAATAGCTTTAAGCTTGTTAACCAGTATGGAGTGGTTCACGGTGTCAAAAGCCTTTTGGAGGTCCAGCATGACCATGCCGCAGTATTTTCCAGCGTCCACCTCGTGTTTGATGTGGTCGCTCAAATAGAGGAGGCATGTGTCAGTGGAGTGGGATGTTCTGAAACCAGATTGGAACTCGTACAGCAATTTATTAGTGGCAAGATACTTTTCAACCTGTTCATAGACTATTTTTTCCATCACTTTCGAGATGGAGCTTAGAATAGAAATAGGTCGGTAGTTGCCGGGTTCTAATTTACTCCCTTTTTTGTACAAGGGGGTTACTTTGGCCAGTTTAAAATCTTGGGGGACCTGTCCCTGTTTGATGGAGAGGTTAACTATGTGGGTGATGACTGGAGCTATGGAAAAGGCTGAGTAACATCAGTGAACCCTCGCTATGAGTCTGGACCGGCCTGGCCCCCGCACCAGGCTAAAATACTCTATGGTCTGGCCGCACCAGGCTAAGGAGCACCCAGTTGCAGTGCACCCATTATGAAGAGAGGCAGAGGCACCCAGCTGCACAATAGCACCCAGCTGCAGCCTCGCAGACGAAGGGACGTGGCATCGCGAGAGTTGTCCAACTGGGCCTACGCGAGTCTGTCGAGACGTGACGCAATCAATCAGCGACATCATTTGTGAATGTTGTTTCTTCAAATTGTAAATGAAACTCATTAGTATTTCACAGACAAGGTAATGCACCGATCTTACTCTGTTTATAGTTATTGCATCGCCCTTTAAATGCACCGCAAACAAAGAACCACTGCTTTGTTCTCAGACGGTACCGAGTTCATGACGAAAGTCGCTGAAACCGTTTGAGACGGTGCTTTGTTTTCGTGTCACTTCTTCCTCAACACGTTAGCTAGTGTGTTGCAGGAAAAGTATGACGATTACAACCGATGTATATCTGGCATATCGACCATTTCACGTTTACTATACGTTATTTTCTATCCGAAAAGCATTGTTAACTCGTGCATGTTATTCTAAGGAGCCCGTCACGTAGCTGAGCTTATAGCATGGCTAATGCAATAATTATGTTACCTCATTATTAAGTTCTTCATTTACAAAGGTTTGTGGGCCATGTGCTTGTTAGAACTTATCAAAGTACCTATACACTATTCGTAGTTATAGCCTGAGTGCACATTGAATGTTAGCCCTACAAGCAGAACCCAATGCTACTGAAGTTTCTGACATTTTTGACGACCCAGATAGCATTGGGTCCTGCTCCACCTCCACCCTGCCACCGGGTACGCACACATAAATACAGTAAACACCTTCGAATAAGTCCTTCTGCGCTCTTTGAGGACTTTTTTTCGTGTGAGGGCTTCTGAATGTGTGAACTTTAAGTACCTATAAATACCGCTGCGAATATCTCGAGTGGCGCGGAAGCCGTTAAGTATTTGGTTTGTTTGACCGATTTGGTTGCTTTGATTCTTCTCTTCCTTCCTTGTTTATTGACACCTCATTGTACCGCCTATCTGGCTAGCTAGTGGCGCTATAACCTCGCCTCACCAGGCTTTCCACCGCGTCGGAGGAAAGCCTGGTCTCTGTTTCAAAAGTCTGTATGATCCGGGCTGGGGCCGGATGATGTGGTTACGTCATGTTGTAGTATTGTTTTGTAGTCTGGCGCGAGAGCTTTTATTGAGAGGGAAAAGGAAGTTTCCGCTTCTTCCTGTTTGTTGTAGGCAAACCATTGCCTACAACATGACGTAAGCATATCATCCGGCTCCAGCCCGGATCATATACCGAAATGAAATGGTGCCCAGGCTAGTGGCGCTATAGCTATGACAGAGCAGATCAGAGGCAGGAACGTAGACGGCACAAGCCAACCGCACACCGGGAGGCGGTACAATAAACGGTAAATAAACAAGAAGAATCAAAGCGACCAAATCGGTCAAACAAAGATTAAAAATACTTAACGGCTTCCGCGACACAAGAGAATTCGCAGCGGTATGTATAGGTACTTATAGTTCACGAATTCAGAATAACTCAAACAAAAAAAGGCCGTCAAACGCCGCAGATACGATGTTACCGAGCATATTTATGTCCGCGTTCCAACATTCCCATACGAAAATATAGATACGTACAGGGACCCTACATAAAGTGACATCCAAATTTCAGAAAAGCTTTATGGAGGGTTCCGAGAGGGGCTAATTTAATGTATATGTTGGCATTGCAACTTATTTGCTGTTATAGCCTAGCGTAGGACATACATTATTGTCTGTGACCTCGCTAACGTTTCCCAACCACAAGGTAATGGAATAGACAATGGTGTCATTAGTGTGATACGTTCTTTGTCTTTCTCCCTCTCGACCTGATCAGGTGTTGTCTCAGCTACTACTGGTGCCATTGATCAACCTTAACTGTTGCAGTGCAGTGGAGTGCTCTGGTGGAAAAGTCCTGTGGAAAACAAGTATTAGTTGCAGGTGGATTGTGAAGGAAGGAGGAGTACACTGTTCTAGAGCAATTCTGCGGGAGGTGAAAGAGTTATAACAGAAATCCAAACTAGGAGAGCTGGCTTCAGAGCATATTAGACATCATAAAAGAAAGAAACATATGCTACATGTTTGTCAGAGGGACGTCAAGGATATAAACACAAAGTGGTGAGACTTTGGGGAGGAAAGAAGACGAGTGCCTAGAGGTGGTGTTGGGGGATGGGGTAGAGGCGCAGTAGGGCGCCATGGTTCACAGCAGCTCTGCGCCCTCAATGCCAACTACACCATCAGCACCTGCACCTCCTCCAGTTATTCTACTGCAAGTGGCTCCTACAGACCATGACTTAAACCAGGCCGCTGCCAAACTCCTAACGCCAACCCACCCCCCGAGCTCTCTCATAAACCAGCCTGCTACTCAATCTCTTGTCCAAGTTAAACAATCGGCTCCTACTCCTGCCTTAACCCCAGCCAAACCGTGGGGCCCTAACTCATGCCCCACACCCACACAGACCCCAGCTCCACCGCCTTCTCAGGCCACAGTCAACGGGCGTTCGTCAGGCAGGAAGCGGACCCCTAAAGCCTGTGACTGCTGTGGCCCCCATGGCAGAGGGCACCATGACACATCGCTGCACGTTAAAACCCCGGGTAGAGGGAGGGGCAGTGGCAGGGGAGGGGGCAGAGGTAGGGGGACACTTCTGCAGACGGGGAGGAACCTGGAGGCCACCCCGAAAAAGAAAGGCAGCCCTGGAAGGCCGAGGAAGGTAAAGATTATTGAGATAATGGATGATGACGAGGAGGATGAGGATAGTGATGATCAGAAAGTCGATAAGCCGACTGGGAGGAACCTGGAGCCCACCCCGAAAAAGAAAGGCGGCCCTGGAAGGCCGAGGAAGGTAAAGATTGTTGAGATAATGGATCATGACAAGGAGGATGAGGATGGTGATGATCAGAAAGTCGACAAGCCGGTGACAACTGAAGCAGAGTTGGCCGCTGACGCAATGGACCAATCAGGAATCTTTGTTGATACGTCCATCACAACTCCCCTGGGTGATGGACCAATGAGAAACTGTGGTGTTGAGGAGGGGGCCGGTGCTCAGGGGAAGGAGCAGGCAGTTGGAGTGGAGAGAGGAGCTTGGAATAGGGGGGCAACAAGAGGCAGCAGAGGGGCTTCAGCAGGGAGAGCTAGAGGGAGGGGCACAGCTGTTAACTCCAGGATGGAGGTATCGAGGGGAGGCAGGAGGCCGTTGGGACGTGGTGTCATCTGCGTAAGAGGGCGAGGCAGGGTCGCCGCTGCCAGTGTCGGGGTTAGTGACAGAGGGCGAGGCGGGGTTGGGGTAAGGGGACAAGGGGTAAGAGGACGAGGCATTGTCAGGGTTGGTGAAAGAGGGCGAGGTGGAGTTGGGGTAAGGGGACAAGGGGTAAGAGGACGAGGCAGCGTTGAGGTAAGAGGACAAGGGGCAAGAGGGCGAGGCAACGTCGGGGTGGGTGACAGAGGTCGAGGCGGGGTTGGCCATAGAGGACAAGGCGTAAGAGGGCGAGGCAGCGTCGGGATGGGTGACAGAGGTCGAGGCGGGGTTGGCCTTAGAGGACAAGGCGTAAAAGGGCGAGGCACGGTTGGGATAAGGGGACAAGGTCTCAGAGGGCAAGGCAGGGTTGCAACTGGCAGTGTCGGTGCTGGCATACAGAGCGTTGTGAGTTCTAATTTAGGTTGCCAAACTGGATCTGGGTCAGCAGCACCGGGTAAAAACACCAAATCCGTTGATATGGAGGTGGAAGAGAGGGCCAGCTCTACATCCCCACCGGAAAATGTGAATGGTGTTGGCACTGTTGGGGTTGGGGATGCAGTGGTGAAAAGTGCCTGTGTTAGAACAACTGCATCTGGGAGGGTTGAAGAGGTCAGGTTGATAGCGGATGGCTGCAGATTTGTTGTGGCTGGGCACGGCTCTGCAGGAGGCACTGCTACAGCTGGGACAGGAGGAGGAGGTACGGACAATGCGTTTACGGCCAAGTCCCGAGTGACTGAACTTGCGTGTGTAGACAGTCTATCACGCTCAGGACAGGTCACAGGTTCTACTTCTACATCAGAAAGTCCACAGGAACCATACACTGTCATGCAGTTAGTCTCACAGTCACCTAATGACGACACCGTACCAGTGCCTCTGTCCAACGGAACTGTTGGTACACTGACAGACGAGCACTGTAAACCTAAACCCCCCCCTCCTCCACCCGAGGACAGTATTGTGGTGCACACCACGCAACACCGATGGGCGCTAAGGGACCATAGACTGTACTGTGTGCCTGGAACCTGGGAGAAAGGAGAAGAGGTGGAGGAAATGCAGGCCAAGGAACCATCAGAACAAACAGACGGGCAACAGACTGAAAAACAGACAGGCGGCCAGTCTCAGGAGAAAGACGACGCAGACTCCATGCTGCTCACTGAAATGATCCACGGTAACTTCACAAAGCCAGTATCTGTCTCTAAAACGCTTTATAGAATTTAACTTCTGTACTGATGGTCAACAAGTGTACAAAAGTTCCTATTATAGAACGTAAAGAAAACCTTTTGAACCTTAAACAACATTGACATTTTGAATCTTCCCAGCATTTGTTTGTTATTCATGGAGTTCATTTGATGATGAATCTCTACTATTCTAACAAATCTTCTCTTTTCTCGCTCAGAGTTTCTAGAGAGTTTCTATACTAAGTACGGTAGCTTCATTCCACTCAGCGAGACAGACGTTGTGGAACACCTGAAGAAGAAAAGCAACTCTGACCTCAGCAACAGGCTAGTCACACACACACACACACACACACACACACACACACACACACACACACACACACACACACACACACACACACACACACACGCACACAGGCAGGCTGCTTGAGCCCTGATAGAGCTTGCAAAATATTATAGTTCACTGCACCAGATGGGTCCTTTTAATGTATGTAGTCCTGTCCAACACATTGCCGCCGTTTCTGTCTGAGTGTGCGCACACACGCAGACAGGCTGACAGACAGACAGAGTTTTTCCAGAGCATTAAAGAACTGATCTGATCATCCCAATCATAATACCATTATATAGTAACGTTATGGTAAGCTGTATGATTAGTCCTATCAAACAATGATTTGCTGTATAAAGCCTTACTGCCGCCTATTAAAGAGCTGGCGAGATGCAGTATACTAATGGTTACTACTATCACAATATAGAGCTTTAACATTTGAACAAAATCCACACTGTTTAATGTATTGTTTCACGTCACTCATCTCTGCTGTGGGGCGTATTTTGTACAGGAAGCTGAACATCCCAGCCGAGGTTAGTCGCTACAGGGCAGGGCTGGCCTCTGCACCAGTCGGAGGCTTCATGGTGACGTATAACAAACACACCCTGAGCCTGGAGGACCTCAGTACACTGGAGGAACAGAACTGGCTTAATGATCAGGTAAGAAGGAGGGGGGAGCGAGAGAAATTGTTAATATAGGTATAGAAATGGGTACGGGGGGAAAAAACTGAGCAGGTGGGTAGGGGATAGAGGAGAAGATAAAGACAGGGACGAATTGTCCTGGATGAAGTGACTTGGACCAGTGATCAGGAGGAAGAATTGATGGATAAGAAAGTGTCATTCAACCATTCTTTCTGTTGGAAATACATATTGTCTGTTGAATGACAAAGTATACATTGGCTATTACAGTGGGGCGAAAACAGTCCACATATTAGTTTCTTTCTGTAATTAAAAGTACAGAGTAGACTGGATGCTAACTCAGTCTTGTCTGTACGTCTCGGCAGATTATCAACATGTATGGAGAGCTCATTATGGAAGCCACGCAGCACAAGGTAAGAGGCAAAGACTGTAGCATCCGTAGTGTAGACACGTAGTGTAGTCATACTAAGCAAACGTTTGGTGAAAATTGCTGAAGATTCGCCCAAAGAAGAAATCAGATCTACAAGCTCACTACGCTTCACAAAGTGTCATGTTGTGAGGTTGTAGATGGGTGGAGATTTGGTATACACATAAAAAGGAGGCATCCAATTATAGACAGTCTTTGAAGCATATGAGGATTAAAGATGGTTAAT
Organism: Protomyctophum parallelum; assembly: GCF_964188405.1. Lineage (NCBI taxonomy): Eukaryota > Metazoa > Chordata > Actinopteri > Myctophiformes > Myctophidae > Protomyctophum > Protomyctophum parallelum. The sequence continues at coordinate 30,028,391 of NC_139701.1, read as the reverse complement.
TCCATCGTAACTGGACCATTCTGAACATGTAAATGGACTAGTTTCAAATGACAAAATATTCAAACTGGATTCTTGCCAATAATGTCAGATTGTTCAAGGACGATGTTAATGTGTTTGATAATTTTGTCCTCTTTATTTCTCTCCTAGGTTCACTTTTTCAATAGCTTCTTCCACAGGCAGCTGGTTGCCAAGGGTTACGAGGGTGTGAAGAGGTGGACTAAGAAGGTACAGTGAGTGGAGATCTCTGTAGCATCAGACATTAGACATAAGCAACTTTAGAAAAATGAAGGTAGTGGCTCCTGAACAGGCAGTGTTATATCCACCATACATTTTCCACACCACCAAAGCTGAGTGGAGCTGTCCTAAGTTAAAGGAGAATTCCATACTAGAAGGCTTTCATACCTTTTATTTGTAGTTGTTACGTCCCCACCAAAGAGGTCCAGGTGTTAATTTGTGCAAAACCGCATTATTGGCTATTTCCCCTACCATAAGCCCTCATGGGGTGTTGTGCTAATTCGCTTATTTCCATCACTCAAAAATATTTTTATTTGTATATATCCTCTCTTCATAATGTAAATAGTATCCCAAACGGCACACTTTACTATTTATTTCGATGGAAATAATTGAATTAGCACAAAAACCCAACCCCCATTGAGGACTTGGTAGGGGAAATAGCCAATAATGCACTTTTGCACAAAATAACACCTGGACCTCTTTGGTGGGGACATAACAACTACAAATAAAGGTAAGAAATCCTTCTAGCATGGAATTCTCCTTTAAGATATATTATTAAAATCATTCTGTTTAGGTGTTTATGTTAGATAGCTTAGGTATAAGGTTACAAAATGGTTGTGTTTAGGCGTGAGGTTAGGTCCTGTTGCTTTAGTACTGGGAAACGTAGTTCTTATGACATGTCGGTGGTCTTGTGATGGTGGTGTTGTCAGTGGCGGTTGGAGTGTCCCACGGGCCCTGAGGCGAGATTGACAGCCCGGGCCCCCAACCCGCACCCCCCATCTTTATGATTAGGCTACTGTTGTCTTGGTATTCCTTTCATGACTTCACTCACCTCCAGTGCATGTGGATGGAGCTGCTGCTGCTCCACCTTACTCCATCTATCTTGCCCTCTTTTGCCTGTGTTAATTTTATGTCTTGTTTATGACTGTTCAAAGAATCAAAACTCAACTTTATCAGGCGATTGCAGAGCAGGGCTAACAACTGTATACAGCCACAGCGGACATACCGGAGCAAATCCATCTACTCTAGTACTCTAACGTGCAGCCAAGCAGCCCAGTTTAAACCCTCTATTTCCTGCCTGCGCCGTGAAGGGCCCTTCACAATAAAGCGTCTCCCTTTAACTCCCAATGAACTACATTTTACACTGCTTATTATTGACAGGAAATGTAGTCTTAGTTGCGGTAACTTAACAGCGTGTTTGTGGGAGAGAGAGAGCCAGAGAGAGTGAGAGAGAGAGTATACAGTTTACTACCACGCATCGGAGCGGCCGGCCGGCCGGGCCCCCCCACCCTCCCGGGCCCTGAGGCGACTGCCTCGCCTATATCGCCGCCCCTGGGTGTTGTAGTTCTATATCTCCTCTACCACCTGTTCGCACTTTGCAGTCCCTTTTGCTGTCATATCATTAGCCCTATATGGACACAATAAAATCAATATTACTGGTAAATGTAATCATCCCTGTGCTATTTGCTGGTCAAATAACCCAGCATACTCCTACGTTCTCTACTCAATTCCTTTACCCGGTAAATTTCATTTACCGTATGGGTCGACAGTCAGGAATTAGAAGTACTTTGTCAATTGCTCACACTTGCTGAAAATGTGTCTCTCCTCACACAGAAATGAACAAAAGGTGTCCCCACTTGTCAAGTAGTGTCTGTGTTATTCCTGCAGTTTGCCACAGCATTATAAAACCAAACAAACTGTAACGGCTACCGGCCTCACCATGGGTAGTGTGGACAGACAGTGAAATGTCCCTCTGTAATTTTGTAAATAGATAATAGGTTTGATCATTCACTGAAATCACTTGCATCATTAAATGTAAGAAATTACAGTTCTTCTGTGATGTAGCAATTATAACATTAATTTTTTGCCAAACAGTACTTCTGATTAATTGTTTCAATTTACTTGTGCAGGAGCTTTATCAGGCCTTTAATTGATGTAGAATAAATTTCCCTCTCTGTGTATTCTATGGTAGTTCCTCTTGGCAAACTGAAGCAGATTGTTATTAGAATGCATGGCTAATGGTGTGTTTGTGTGTGTGGGTTTGTTTCAGGAGGACCTATTCTCCAAGAAGTTGCTGTTGGTTCCTATCCATCTAGAGATACACTGGTCCCTCATTGCCGTTGATATAGCAACCAAAACCATCAGCTACTACGACAGTCAGGGCATCGTCTTCAAACACACCATAGATGTATGTAATGTAGTTTAAAATGAATGATGAATTATGTTTATTTGGTTGAATAATACTCATAAAGTAGCATTACTTTAGTAGTATTGATATTTATAAATACTGTAACAAGACAATTGCAGACTTGTTTTAATGACTTCAAAGAACTTTATTTTTCCTTTCGGAAACTTTTGTGCAGTGGTTAAAAGAACAAAGAAATCACAATACACAGATATTATATAAAAAGACTACTGGACTGGACACATAAAGATTTCTGCCACATAGGCACATTCGAATGAGCAGGAATTATTTGAGGTTATGAGGCCGAGAATAGTGGGGAAAGAGATGTTTATAGACAGGAAACACAATACAGAAACTATTAATAGAGGGTTTGGAGACGGGGAAAAAATACATATTGGGCATTGATGAAGAGACAAATTGGGTATTGGAAAAGCAAGAAATACAGAAATATGATACATTGAATTGACATGGGACAGGACTGAATTCAACAGGTTGGACACTGGAAATAAATGAGACAGGAAATGAGTACACTACAGTTAGAGACAGCCCGGAAAATATAGGAATATGAGACCAGACAAATAGAGTGATTTAGGTTCATCACGCATTTTGACACCTTGTGTTTCAACAACTTGTTTCCCTTATCCATCAGAATATAATGAAGTACGTACAGGCTGAAGCTAAAGAGAAGGAGCAGACAGACTTCCAGAAAGGTTGGAAGATGGTCATCATCAAGGTAAACCCCAATACTAACTAACCCCACGTGTAAACATTACGTTTATAACTGCTGACATTATAAAAGCTAGATCTAGACCACCACTCTGATATGCTAGACTCAACATGAATCATGATTTGGGCATTTAGCAGGCACTCTAATCCAAAGCCATTTATTTATTTATTTATATTAAAGAGATCGTGACATAAAAAAAGTTTAGGTTTTCTGAGCTCAATTGCAACCAAAAATCCATGAACTTTTAACATTAAGTAGTTTTTCTGTGGTCTGGGGTTTTCTTGCCTGTGGACTGTGAGGTAAGAGTCTACAAATCCCATATGACATAGGAATTTGCCAGCAAATGTCACTGTTGAGGCCTGTTTTCATTGCAGCTCAAAAGGCTTCAGAACATAGAGAAAACCTCAGACCACAGCAAATCAATTGAATGTTCAATGTTCAGGTTGTGGGGGTGTAATTAAGGTAATAAAACCTAAAGGAAAAATAAATGAAAATGTATGTCATGAAACCTTTAAAAAACAAGAAGGGATACAAGGAATAAGAAATGCTAGTGGCTGAGATGGAGTCCGAAGACAGTCTACTCCCAAGATGCAACCCTAATTATAAACATAGCTAGAACTGCACTCTTGTCGAGTGCCTACTTGCGTGCTGCACACAAGTAGGCCATAAATGGCCCACTAGTGTGCAAGCAGAGCGTGCAAGTACTGTTGACCACTACGAACTTTCAAATCTCAGCCTCTCTGTAAAACATTGAAATTAAATGCTAAAGTCGGGTTATAACTGGCTGTCAATGGTGATGTAATTACGATATGTTTCAATATTGGTTGTAACGTATGTATACATGTATGTAAGTTGGTTTTAAGTTGAAAGTAATAAACTGTGGTCGGATGGCTTTTTTATTTGCGTATGCTTGGTAGGTATATATACTGATGTTGATGGTGACGTAATTAAGATATGTTTCAGTGTCGGGTGATGGTAATGTCTGTATGTATACATTTATGTAATCTGAAACCTTTATTCCGTTATCATCAAAAGCCAGTTATAACCCGGCATTGATACATATCTTAATTACGTCATCATCAATACCTACGAAGCATACACATGCATTCGTACCAGCACGACCACAATAATCCCTAACACTAAAATAGGATTCTGAGGATACAGTATGTCCTCATTAGGACAGTACACAAGAACACATGCAAACACAGATATGCACAGTCATGCTAGGCAATTAGTAACAGTCTTTGAGTCCTCCAGTCCCTCTTCGCTGCTTTACTGTTACCGTTATTGTCTCCTCAGGGTATTCCACAGCAGAAAAATGACAGTGACTGTGGAGTTTTTGTCTTGGAGGTGAGAATGGTTTCCTTCATAGCTTCCATGCTTCTTTCATTAATGAATTTCCCTCTTTACTTTCTTTATTCCTTCCTACCTGGTGGTGTTTTCTTTCCTCGCTTTTTATTTTATCTCCTTTTCCATGTCCTCCCGCCCCTTAGTTTTCAGACAGGCTAAATTTGTTGAAATACATTAAGTACTAATAATACATAAAATTGCCATATTTGATGGCAATCCTAGAAGCACATTAACCCTTGTGTCCCTATTTTCACTCGACCGTCTGGGCACCTAGGCTGCCGAGCCAGCCGGACGGTGTGCCGGGGGTTCGACTCCCGAGCACACCGTGTCACTCCCCGTCTCTCTCTCCCCCTGTTCACTAATATCAATAAAAGGCTGCAAAGCCCCAAAAACAAATATTAAAAGAAATGGCACATCTAATGTCTACAACACAACGTGTAATGACTGAGTTTTTAGATTGGCTCCTTTTACTATATATGCCATACGTTGAAGAATATAGGGTTTAAGTGGCTAACTGTCCTGCTAGTATTGATACTGTAATACTGTATATGATTACATATATTAATATTTACTTACTGTGTGTGTGTGTGTGTGTGTGTGTGTGTGTGTGTGTGTGTGTGTGTGTGTGTGTGTGTGTGTGTGTGTGTGTGTGTGTGTGTGTGTGTGTGTGTGTGTGTGTGTGTGTGTGTGTGTGTGTGTGTGTGTGTGTGTGTGTGTGTGTGTGTGTGGTTATTAGTACTGCCGTCGTCTGTCAGTGAAGCAGCCGCTGCGGTTCAGTCAGGAGGACATGCCTCTCATCCGCAAGAGGCTCTACAAGGAGCTGTGTGAGTGCCGTCTCAACGACTAGACCACTGAGAGACGACTAGCTGCCCAGCTGACTGGCCTCCTCCCTGGGATCTCTGACTGCTGCCCTGCTCATCTGGCTGAACAATTCTGGATGAGCTTTTACTGATGGCAGCAGGGTAGATTTTAACTCAGGCTGTTTTTTTGTTTTGTTTTAAATACTAGTCGGTCAGTATTTTATCTAAACTAATGACAGCTTACAGAGAACTACTGATGTGGCCTCCTACTGACCCCTTGTTGTGGACACTTGGATTTAATATTCAGATCAATGGGCAGCGTTCATTTGTCACGTGTGGAATTCCAGAGTGGAAATTCAGCTGAATACTTGCCAGGAGACAAGCAAAACAGCCATGGCAAAATGGCTGCAGAAGGGAGCCTCCGGTGAAAGCAGAGGATGGTGTCTATCTCCGGCTGAGGTCTGTCGGGGCCATTCTGGCAGAATTCTCTGAGAGCCTGCTGTGCTTCCAGGCTAAGAGAAGAACGTTGTTTCAGTCGTGGATCTAAATTGTGGACCCATGCAGAATTTGAGAAAGAGCTGGCCTGAGGACTCCACAACACCCACAACACCTCTGACCAATGAGACACAAATGTCTTCCTGAATGAAGCAGCCTTACCTCCCTGTTGGCCATGATTAACTATGTGTGTTTGTCTGTCTGCTGGATCTGTTACTGGATATTACGGAAACGGCAGAATCATGATTTTTCTCTTTTTTTTAATTCTACATACCGACATGGTGTGATTCAGTGGACCAATCTGTTGACTTTAAACTTGAAGGTTTTGCATTGTTGGCCTAAAGGTGTTTGCCTCTTCAGAGCTGACGCATGATATGGAGGTGAACTGAATGTACCGAACCGAACCGCGTACTCTTCCTTGCTGCCTATTAGAGTGGAATATTAGCATCATGGACACATTGTTTAGTTTTGTTCCCTCTTGATGAAGATTTCAGTTTCTGGCTCTGTCATTTCCTGCTTTTCTGTGTTTTGAATGCATCCCTAACTGTGTTGTGCTTGGTGCAGGTACTCTGTACGTTTTGATGTCTGAATGCATCAGTAGGACCTTTCTGGTTAGGAAGTTCCACAGTAAACTTAGGAACGTGCTGCTGATGTGATGGCTAAGCAGAGTTACTGACCTTAAAACGTATGTACGGCCTGCGTTACTATTATAAAGTAGTGGTGCATTTACACAGGAACAGAAAATCAAGATTTGATTCAGTGAGACACACCAGTCTACATCTGCTTAAACATAAAACATAAAAACAGAATATCAAACAACACAAGAATTTATTTATTTCACAAGCTGTTAAAATCCCATTTCCTGCTTCTGTGTAGTGAAGCTGAAGAATTTTGTTTTTTTTAATGAAAACAAATAGTTTTTTGATTTATCAGCTATTTTATTAACTATATTTTATTGCAGGATTATATTACTTTCTGTGACGGCTTTAGTCTGCCTTTGGCAGACTGTCAAAATGGTTTATTGACTGTTTTTATTGTTGTTGATTATATTATTAAACAGCCAATCCAGTAGGGATTTTGGTGTACCTGCTCGTGCAGTTTTTCCCTTTTTTGCACTCATGCCTCACGGACATCACAAGTGTTAAATAGCAGTAGACTTAGTATCTACAGTAAATAAAGATTAAAGGTGCTGTAAGTAATATTTGAAAGTAATAGTTAAAGCAAAAATAAAAATCACACCCGTATGAAGTGAGGGGCGCTTTTATCATATATCATACATCTCATTCCGGCCAATCAAAATTTGTGTCCTCACCTAAACACTGTTTACACAAACACTCAAACCTGGCCATACATTGTCAAATTAATTTAATGTTTGCGTTTACACAAACTAGCGCTCCTCAAATGTTAAAGGTTAAAGATCCCCTATTCCAGCTCCTTAGTCAAAACAAGAGACGCCATTGATATAATATGAATTTTATAGTGTTTCAGCTTGCTTCATCACTCTTAATGAAATTGTTTCCTGGCCAGAAAATGTATTTTCTACACCCTCCCCCCCCCTTCCTTGTGGAGAGAAAGGAAAAAAACATTCTAGATTCATTGATCATGAGGTGAAAAGGTCAAACTTTCCTGGTGAATAGATGCATTGACTCAAGACCATTAATTGATTACTTTATTAATATTATACAGAAATGTAGACAGCATACAGTCATTTGAGCTAAATGGATGACAAAAAAGTGTTTCCATTGTGGATCTATGTATTAAATTCATCTACATAACATAAAAATAACATACAATTTCATCCGATTAAAACACAGTGGACCAACACTAGCAACATGGCACCCCAAAACATTACTGAGTGGAAACCACTAGATGTCATTGTCGAGTATCTTTGATTCTGTGACTGTGCCTCACCACTCTTCCTCCAGACTCTGGGACTTTGATGTCTGTGACTGTGCCTCATGCACTACTCTTCTGCTAAATGTATTTTGAAAAGATAAGAAATTTGTGTTAAAGCAGCCCAGACCAAGTACTGTATTTATAGTGCAGAATGGTTTAGTATTATACATTTTCTTACTTTTTTTGTAATTCCGTAATCATCTAGATTAAAACAAAAACGGTTTGAATTTCACTTTGTGTAATGAATCTAGAATATATGAAAATTGCACTTTTTGAATTACATTATGGAAAAAATAACCTTTCCACGATATACAAATATTTTTGGAAGTTTACTTGCATCCTTCTATCAAGCACTATGGCCAGCCGAAGCATTGTCGGTCTTGTTATGTAGGCAACAGACGCCACAAAGCTGATTTTCAATTCATGACTAGAAATTGTATAACATTGTAACATTTTATCAAATTATCCTTGGCATCCCTATTTCAGGCAAAAAAATGATACACCACCTCCCAATGCTACACATTATGAGCTTGTAGATTGGCTATCTTTGCTATTTGTCATATAGTGCTTAATAAATTCTTCACTAAGGAAAAGCTAACCAAGGAAAAGAATGGCAAAACTAGAAAAAGTGCCCCTCGGGGCACTGGTCTCCACCAGGGCAGGTCAGGTTGTGGCTTCCTGGTGGCGCTATAATAGGCCAATGTGAAAAGGGTGCCATATTTCTTCTTATGCCTTGGATGGCGATTGGATGGTGCATTTTGTTCCAAAAATGTGTTTTGCAAAAATCCACCTGTTGGTGGCGCCAATGTCAAAAGGGTGGGATATATTCCTCAGCCTAGTAGGAACAGCTGTGAAAGATTCCACGTAAATTGACCCTTTGTCAGCCTTCTGATTGGATCCTGGCTGACTAACCAGCAGACTCTTTCTGCCTTGTTCTGCCTTGTTTATGTTGAATTTGCTAAAGCATATTTCTTTTGTAAAAAACAAATGATATGCCCAGTCACCATCTTGCATCTGTTATGTTCCTTTTGACTGACACCAAGTTTAAAATAAGAATTGAGTGCACAGAATATCAATATGAAGCAACTGAAAAACATGTTATTTCAATGGTAGTGGATAGAGAGGATTTTTGTCACGAAACGGCAACCAATGGGTTGGGAGGGGCACAATCCTGCAAAATTTGAAAGCCAATCAGGATGAAATATGAAATATCGGACAGATCTGTCTTGAGCACATGACTATAGAGATACTGTGTAACCATTTGTGGGATTCTTGGACAAAATATGGAGGAGTAATATCAAATTTCTTTTTTACAAAAGTCGGCCTCCTGTTGGCGCTATAACAGGCCGTTCTGGACAATTTGGGGCAGAGGTTCATCATGGCATCTAGGGAGTGTGTGTGCAAAGTTTGGCATCGACCGGGTTAATGGTGCCAGAGATTAGCTGTACAGTGTACACGGACGGACGGACGGACGGACACACACAGACGTAGTGCAAAACATACTCTGAGTATGTTAATACAATATATCGTATACAATTGGGGTGGTTGTATTTTGTTTTCATGCTCTTCCATTGAGACATTTAGATTATTATGTTATGGTCATATCTCACCTAGACACAGGATCCGACATGAATTTTGACGGTCAAGATTCAACTTATCCCCTGAGCAAGCAGGCAGGTTCTATTAGCTCAATGATAAAAATGTCAGCACTTGCATAGGAAACCGGGTTTAAATCCGGGGTAGAAAAGGAATGTTGCATAGTGCAGCTTTAATTTATAAGCTAATTACTGTAACCTATTTGGTAAAAATCCATTAATTATAAGATTTGACAGATTTTGACCTAGCTGATTATGAAGGATTAAGTGCTCATATTTTTTTTGCCTGGTTTATTAGCGATTTAGACATTTGCCAGTACCAGTGTGGTAATGAGTTGATTGGACCCTTAAAAAGAGGAACAGTCTCTCATGGACATGATTCAGAGACACGGAAGCATCTAGGTGAGAGAAAGTTTAAGTTGTGTCTTTCTACCACTTCATAACATCATGGTGCAAAAGCAGAAAAGTGTTTGCAAGTGATGGAAGATTGGATCGGAATACTTGGTGCACAAATATGGCTGTTTTCTCCTCCTAGAACCTGGTATAATCTAATATCTGTTTGGAAATGTCAAAGGTTGTTTGTTTAACAGCATATAGAGTGAGGAGGTAACATCAATTACCATCTAAATTACCAAATTAATCTATGAATCTATTCATATGTTTTTGTGTGAGAGCATCATAAGACAAACACTGTAAAATATTGCATAACGGTTCACCCAAAATATACTTATTTTCTATCGATTTCACACCATGAAGCCTTGGATTCATGGAGATTATTTTAAAGCCAATAATTTGATGAATGGTAGGCTGCTCACTGCTCAGTAGGAGACCCAGCTGGTCATCAAATTATCATGGATGCGACAAAAGCAAAACAATCTCCATGGATTCAAGGCTTCATGGGGTGTGTAATTGATAGAAAATGTGTGATTTATGTGTGAACTATACTTTAAGTATTTCCTAACTCATACAGGTACAAGAGTTGAAATGTTGCTGGGACAACTTCTACAGAGACTGTGCTAACACAAGAAGACAATGTAAGTAGTGCTCTTTCGCTCGCATCGGCCATTTTCTATGAAAGTTGGGGTTTATTAAAACATAAGCATTTGTGCGTCATGTCATATTAGATTTTTGAGTTGGCTATTCAAAAACAGCACATATAAGGCAAGCTGTGAACTCGAATGTGTGAGAACTACTGATTTCGAAGGCCCTTGTAGAATGGGCCTCAGGTCTTAATGGGTTAAGTGGTTAAGAGTCACCTTAGAGCTGTGATATGGATCGTGATCCCAGCCTTCAGGCTGGGGTCTCTCTTTCTAACCCTCTGCCCTGCTGCCTGCTCCATCTGTAAATCAAATTCAACTCCTCACTGGAACGTTAAGTGCTGCCAAGTGCAGCTTTATCCCTCTGATGTAGAGTAGCTATAATAGGATGAGACAATAAAAGCCTAAAGTGTGCATGTGTGAGACAGAGAAAGAAAGGGAGAATGGTAGGTAGACCCATTAGATAGTTTCCATTTCATCTCAGATCTTTTTTGTGTCCGTCTTTCAGCCATAGGTTTTTCCCCCTTTCTTTAGAACCTTTGTCATAATTTTGAGTGTTCGTCATTTTGTTTCTGTCCATGTACTCAACAATCTTAACCACTTTCATGTCGCGGTACCCAATTACCAATTATAAAATAGTTTAAGTGGTTAAAGTATCAAATTCATTACTGGGATAGAGTAAGAACCTTCCCGGGGGATGATAGAAATAGTGCGATAAAGACAAAGGATTATGAAGTGAGGAGTCTATTGTAGTGCAATACAGAGGAGGTCAGACAGGGAGTGTGGAAATTAAATAATGACACTAAGCTTGAAAAATGGGGCAGTGAGGAAATAGTTGGAAGCATAAATAAAAGCCCAGTGACATATGGGAAAGGATTGGAGGAATGGGATTTAGAGTCAAAGAGACGGTAGAGACCATGTGAGATGGATGGATTGGATGATTCATAAAGGCCAGCAATGCAGCAATCACATCCAGTCCTCTCAAAGCCTCAGCCTTGTCTGGTAGGTTTAGACTTATTTCTTAAATACTGTGCCATAAAGACATGACTGGTGGCAAGTGGGTTCGAGCTGCAGTATGTAGCTCTGTGAATCTGGGATGAGTATAAGCAATTTTCAAATAATATGACATCGATATAAACCTTTATGTGTATTTGCTTTTAGTTTTCCTACTATTCTTTTGTGTTACCCCCCATGGCCCTATAATAGTATTGAGAGAATGGCATCTTGGTTGCATGGAAAATGGACTATGGTCTTTGGTTGAGTGTTTATACTCTCAGCTACAAAATGTCCACGCTGATATTGAACCCATCCTGCAGCTGCCTACAAACTCAAGAGCCCTTAAACCTGTTCAGCCTCTCATAAAGCCCATTAACACCACACACTCACACCATTCTTCTGCCTACACATGATACGTCATTTCATAGTATGAGTGAATCAATGTCAAGTCATTCCCTTGTTTGACCCTTTGAGGTGCAAACAAAGGTGCTTATTGGTGAAATACCCGGATGTGTGTCTCAAAGAATAACAGCCAGCCTCTAAAGCATGGTGCTCAAAGTGGGGTCTGGGGACCCCCAGGGCTCTCAGCTCCATGTATATTACTTCAGTTCGCGGCTCTCCCAGCTCTCGCAAGGCGTCGCGGCACAAATGTTACACGCTAGAGATGGATTAAGAGAAAGGAGAATGGGTGGGTAATGGGTGGGTGGTAATGACAGCACAAGAAAAGACAAAGGACATGCAGAGTAGGAATGGGAGACAGACATGAAATTGAAGTATTTGAAGTATGTTTGAAGTCTTTCTTTCACAATCAGAAAGGCTAGTGGTTCACAAACCCTGCTGTGTCTGTTGTGATTGTGGTCTGCATGGATGCGATTAATACAAGCGGACATGCCATTTTTGGCTTTCTGACTGGCCACTAAAGTATTTATTTACTGGATGGATGACTGGCCATGCAGCTGACTGACTGAGTTAGGCCTAATTTATACTTTCTTACACAACAATATCTCGTCATAGAAAATCTGTTATTTATCAAGCAACACCTCAACTGTTAATGTTTAAGTGATTGTTTGCTTATCTAAACAATTAGCTGAATGACTTTCTGATTTATTGACTAAGTAATTGACAGCTTGAGAACACTGAGCTAAATCAGCTAAATAACTGTCAGTGACAGATCATCTATCTAACAAATGAACTAACTAATATTACAGGCAGGATTACACTACTTACCTGATTAACAAACCAACTGTCTGTCTGTCTGTCTGTCTGTCTGTCTGTCTGTCTGTCTGTCTGTCTGTCTGTCTGTCTGTCTGTCTGTCTGTCTGTCTGTCTGTCTGTCTGTCTGTCTGTCTGTCTGTCTGACTGACTGACTGACTGACTGACTGACTGACTGACTGACTGACTGACTTACTGACTGTGTGGCAAGGAGCCAGGCTGACAATGACAGTATATAAAAATGCAGCATCAGTCTCATACTGTCTGCTATGCCCTTGTCAATCCCTCAGAGCCCTGTGGGGTTCGTCACAGTCATATCCATGCAGCTATACTGTGGGTCTTGCCCCATGGTCTCTGCCTTTGCAACATAAAGGACAAATGGAGAGACAGCCGTTTTGTAAATATTTCATCAGTGCATTTCCCTGGGTCAGTCCTATAATGCATCTGATGCACATAGGCATAGGCTCTACATGAGACTACTATGACAGTGAAGGATTGAGTGTCTGTGGATGTACTGTACTGTGTGTGTGTGTGTGTGTGTGTGTGTGTGTGTGTGTGTGTGTGTGTGTGTGTGTGTGTGTGTGTGTGTGTGTGTGTGTGTGTGTGTGTGTGTGTGTGTGTGTGTGTGTGTGTTGCTGATGAGTCATGTCTGGTGTTCAGGCTGCGCTGCGAGGACTGACTTGTTACACTCACACAGAGAAGGGCAGAGTGTGATACCATGTTGTGTAGGAAGGACCTCTCAGCATACCTATGTATAGTGCGTGCGTGTGCGTGCGTGCGTGCGTCATTGTGGTTATAATAACACTAATCGTATAGAGTGCTTTCCTGGGTACTATGCTTTAAAGCAGAAATAACATGCATTTTAAAACTGTTTTTAATAAATAATTTAATATAATATTGTCTATGTCCCTCAAACTTATTTCTAATGGTTTGAGCCTCAATCACCACTCTGATATAACCAGTCCTTGTCATTTCTTTCTGGACTTTGAAAGCAGTTTTAGCTGCAATACCCCAATGTCCTGAGGTGGTGAGGGTGCTGATATGCAGATTATTTAATATTTGAGTCATTATAGTTTTGACGCTAGATAAAACCAGGCTTGTTTCTATTCCATGCCGGCTTGGAAAATCAACAATGGCGGACATTGTAAACAAAGTGGAAATGCAAAAGAGGAGGAATTATACAAAGTAGGGTGACATTGATGACATCACGATGAGGACAAAATCAGTTGAGCTGTTCCTCAGAGCACCCATATGATATACCCATATGACCTGACTGTTCAAAATTGGTTATTTGTGGGCATAGAAAACACATATGGGATCCCCCAAAAACACAAAAGCAATTGGAAAAGTTGAATTGTATGTTATAGGTCCTTTAATTATAAAACAAAACCAATAACTTTATGAAGGAAAAGATTTCACATATTTCATGACCATTGAAAGAGCCACACATTGTTACTTTTTTAGTATACCTCTGCATTGTACTTTATTTCAAGTTTATGTTCGCGTGTGTTTTCAAAAGAAGGCCAACCAATCAATGTAATTGATGTTTTGTGCTGTGAACCAATCAAGCTAAGGTTTAAAATAGATGCCAATTGAGAAGTAATCGGCGGACAAACAACCGCTCCTGTATTGTTGACAGTAAATGCCAAAAAGGAGAAAAAAATCACACCTGTGTGAAGTGACGGGCGCTCTTATCATCATACTGGCCAATCACAATTTGCGTCCTCACTTTTGTCATACATTTTTGTGTTTACATTGGCCTAATGTGCACAAACACTCAAAACTGGTCTTAGGAAACAGTAGCGAGACAATGTTTGTGTTTACACAAACCCTCAAAGCTGGACATACGTAGGAGGGGCTAGCGCCCCTCAAAAAGAGAATTAGAACCTGTCCTTTTCCCCAATGACATGCTATTGTTAATCAAATCAGACATAACAAACACATTGGCATTATTATTTCTCTTTCTAGTGAGCAGATGGGCATACGGATTGCTGAATCCGTATGCAAAATCTGGTTCAGTTGTGTACTCATCTAGGGCTGCAACTATCAACCATTTTCTTAGCGATTATTCCATTGATTTATTTTTAAATTAATCAATTGGGAACATTATTGAGCTTTCTTATATATTTCTTATATATTCTCATATATAACAAATAAATTAAAGACTTAAGCCCTATTCTATATTCATGCAGTCGCAAAAGTCCATAGTCATATGATGTAATTTTCAGAAGCCATGATCTAGCACCCCTAAAAACTAAAAACACTTATTGCACACCCGACATTGTCCCAACCTGACCAAACAATTCTTCTGACAGTGGCAACGAAAAACTCTCCCTTAACTAGAAGAGACTTCAGGCAGACCCAGCCTCTCGGGTGGGCGACCATCTGCCTCGACCATGTCGGGAGGGAAAGAGAGTGAGAGAGACAGAGAGGGAGATACTAACAATTACAATAATACTAAATATAATAGTGGACAATATTAGATAATATAATATAGTAGTTATACTTAAAATTCACCTAAAAACCAGCTCAGGTAGGTTCATGCCTTGTTCAAAACTCCGGATAGAAAATCATGTGTTCTGGCATTTGATACTGCGATAGAGCTTGTCCGCCCTTGCAGTAATGATGTGAGTGAACGCATAGTGGCTGGTGTGGCTAGATGATACCCACCCAGGTGCACATGGTTTTGAGTTAGGTTTAGGCATACTTTCTGTGAGGTTGTGGGCTAAGGTTAGGCATAATGTTTGTGAGGTTAGGGTTGGGGTTAGGATAAATTAAATTAGACGCAATCAAGGCGAAATACCTGGGAAAGAGGCAGTCCCTTGAGCTTTGACCACCTCTCATAGAATTACTGGAGGGAGGACTGAGGGCAGCTCACGATGCGCTGGGACTACCTGCTGTCCTGCTGTAGGCTTTTCTGTTACTAGGTGACAAGTACAGCCTGTCATGACACTGTAGATGGAGCATTGTCCTTCACACATCTCGACAACCACCCAGCCAAATCAACTTCAAACTTGACACGCGTATCCCGACGTGAAGTCGGTCGAATATCTGGATTAATCGCCAATATAACCCATATGCCCATATACCGTAGGCTTATATGGAGATCCGCTTGTTCACTGATCCACCCATATATTACTGATGATATACACTATACAGTATGGCCATAAAAGGGACTCAAGGTGCCACACAGACAGATACAGAGATCTCCATAATCTGTATGAGCATAATAAAACACAGACAGACAACAGCTACTCGGTTATAACGGGTGGGAGGCATGCATGTCCAACTGCATCGTTCCTGAGTAGACCAGGACACCGGTCTATTGTATTAAATGTGTAGGAATGAAGTATATTCACAGTCTGACAGTGTTTCTCATGGATTGTGACCTTTGGTTACAGTGGTAATGTAGTCCATTATGACACCCTGCTGGAGCCGATTAATTTGAATATAGAGATACACCAAGCTTCCTCCGCCATAATAACTATCTGGGCCTCGCCAATTGGCCTAGTCAAGGTTGTACTTATCTGAGCAAATCTGTTTTCATAATTGTAATTATTGTATGCATAATAAAGGGACAACTTGCTATAGTAACAAGGTCCGAGACGGCTTCGCCTCGGTGCCCCCAGGTAGATTGTTGTTCCTCACCTTTGCTAACAGATGCTGAGTAGACTTTTTCTTCGCAAGTTAGTGTCACAGTACGCTCCCTTGGACTTTTCTATATTTGTGTTCTGTACCTTATTTTGTAGTAGTGTTCTGTGATTTCCTGTCTGCCTTGTTTGCTGTCACCTGCCTTGTCTCACCCATAGAGTAATAAAAGGATAGAAGCCGAACCGGAGTGACAGCCCCCCGCTATTCATTTCGATGGAAGTTGCTCAGTGGCGTTTTGAAGCACCCAGAAGAACCGTCTACTTCTGCATTTGGACACCAACAAATGCAGAAGTGCAACCAAGCGCTCAATGTTAAACCCGAGCTGCACGGGGTTTCCTCAGGCAAAATGCAGTGGCCTGCCTGCATTCTCAGCTCTGACCAGTAGGGCCGAGTGCTTCAGTGCTGGAGAGCCTCCCTGGGGGCTATATCTCACCTCCCATGTATAGACGAATTCAAAAACGGGCCTCATGGTCGCAGCTTACGTATTTCCTGTAGGCGGAGCCGACATAGCTGTAGGGTAAACCCGCACCTCTTCTACTACAGTGAAAGGTAGAGTGACTGATGTTAGTCTGCCTCAAATGTTACTCTTTTACCTGCTTTTTACTGACACTAACATTACAAAGATGCCCAGAACATCAGGATGAACCTGTGTAGTTCATGGCTGCTCCAACAGTAGTAGCAACATAAAAAAAAGAAAAACAACAGAATGTCAAAATATCCACCGCGGTGGCTGAGACGAAGCAGTGAAAGGTCCTGAAAGATACATAACGTCAGTCTTACCCAATACCCAATCTTTCTGTTTTATGAACACATGGCTGCTGTACTTTATACCTCATACTTTAAATGCTTAGTATGAGGTATAAAGTACAGCAGCCTTGTGTTCAGACTGATGTTATGTATCTTTCAGGACCTTTCACTGCTTCGTCTCAACCATCACTCTACCATTCACTTTAGTAGAAGACATGCAGGTTTACCCCGCAGCTATGTCGGCTCCGCCTACAGGAAATACGTAAGCTGCGACCATGAGACCTGTTTCTGAATTAGTCTATTAGTGTAACCCTAGCCAGTACCACCTGGCTGTGTTCTGTTGCCTGCAGGCTGTTAGCCTATCCCAGTGTTGATTGTGTGTTTCAGTTCACCTGTGTCTAGTTAGTCCTTGTCTATATGGCCCAGTTTGTCGTCGTATATGTCAATTCCTTGTGTGTATTCCTAGTCCTAGTTATTTCCAAGTATATTGTTCCTTGTGATTTCTCTGAGATTAAAACCTCTTGAACATTCACTTCTCTGCCTGGCCTGGTCGTTCTGCATTTGAGTCAGTTAACTGTGACAGTTAATGTCAAAAGATGTAGTGTAGGTGTTGGAAAACATGTGCAGAACTAAGGAGGCAATATAATTAATATTCCATCATATGACAGTAGTATAATTATAACAGGCCCATAATTAGGGCCTGTTATCATTGTAATGAGCAGTTATCATCAGACCCCACAGTTTTCACAGTGTGAGATAGAAACATCACCACCAGATACAAGGTAGGCGCTGTTATAAGGCACGCGCACATACTGTATGTGCTGGTTTAAGTGCACTCGTGTATACTTTCATCGGTGTGTGTGTGTGTGTGTGTGTGTGTGTGTGTGTGTGTGTGTGTGTGTGTGTGTGTGCGCGTGTGTGCGTGTGCGCGTGTGTGTGTGTGTGTGTGTGTGTGTGTGTGTGTGTGTGTGGGCAGCACTCCTCACAGACTACCAGATGGCTGTGTTTCTTAATCATTGCTGTGTTGCTTAAGCAGTAAATCCCCTGTTGGAAAACTAACACACACACACACACACACACACACACACACACACACACACACACACACACACACACACACACACACACACACACACACACACACACACACACACACACACACACTATTCCTGCTGTGTCAACCTCCCCATCCCCCAACTCCCATGACACACATGCACACATCCCATCCACAACAGCCTACAAAACCCCCCAACAAATCCACCAGGGGATCTTCAAATGAAGGAGGAATGGTGTCATCTGTCAACGTCCAATTAGAATGACATGGCCACCATGTCTGATAATGTAGTCCACACATGGCTACACTCTATACATGATGGAAAGGTCCCGCTTTTTCCTTTTTGGTCATGGATCCTTGAACTTGACTCAACATTTGACAGTCAATATTACAGTTGCTGCAAGAAAATGTATGCACAGTAAAAAATAGTTAACTAACTCTTAAGAGTCCATTTCGTTCCATTTGTACACTTAGTTATATTATCAGTTAACACTGAATTCTTATCCTTTATTATATCCTTTCCCAACATTGCCCTGTATCTTTTCATGCACGTGCATGGCTGCGTGCACAACCTCAAAATATCATCATCCCAAAACATGATGGAGACAGGTAGGGCATGCCTCCTAGAGGAGAGTTAAAACATGATGGACACAGGTAGGGCATGCCTCCTAGAGGAGAGTTAAAACATGATGGAGACAGGTAGGGCATGCCTCCTAGAGGAGAGGAGACAGGTAGGGCATGCCTCCTAGAGGAGAGTTAAAACGTGATGGAGACAGGGTAGGGCATGCCTCCTAGAGGAGAGGAGACAGGTAGGGCATGCCTCCTAGAGGAGAGTTGCACTCTTCCAGACTTTCTTTTTTGATTTTACATAAATGGCAGCTCAATTCAAGGATAATTATAGACCTAAATTATGTAGTTGTGTAGTCATATAGTGGTGTGGGTACCGTATAAAGGTTAATTTCCTGTTCATGACAGAGAACATATCTTATTGCACATTAGCGTGTGTGTGTGTGTGTGTGTGTGTGTGTGTGTGTGTGTGTGTGTGTGTGTGTGTGTGTGTGTGTGTGTCAAGTGTGTCATTTTCACCCTGCCTGCAGTGATGTGTGGCAGGTTATAACTGTAATTGGTCCTGTTTGTTTGTGTTAGTTTGTTATTAAGATGGATTAGCAGGTTTTCATTCAACTTCATTTAATTGGTCCTCAGCTCCTCACAAATCCTCATTATAATATGGTCCAATTTGTTATTGGTCAGAATCCCACCTACCAGAGATGATCGGGAACCATCGAATACAATTGCAGCCTTTCTATTCCTGGAAAGTTTGCATGCTTTAATAGAAGCCATTGTTCTAGCATTAATAAAAAAATAAATTAAATCTTGTTTGAATCTGGCTACCGATGATGGTCACTGGTAGGCGAGTTTCTGAACTGTCCAAAGCTCTCCTCTGAGACAGACTGAGTAGACAAAAAGCGGTACCATATATAATGAGCATTATTGAGGACCAATTATAAAAATTGAGATAGGTTGAAAATGGGTGAAGTGGTCCATTAAAGGGGTGATCGTGGCTGCCCAATGACATAATTAACTTTTGTTTTGAAAAGGTAAATATCAAGATCACAATCAAGGTCTGACTGAAAAGTAACTTGAGAATGTGTGGCCGGATATTCATGAAACATGGTGAGCATCATCAGTATGCCTTGGAGAGATAATTAACTTTTTGGTTGAAAAGTTCAAAGGTAAAGGTCAAAATTCAAGATTTAATGTGTGTATTTAACATTTCAACTTGGTGGGAAATGATTTGACTCAAAGGTCAATAGTCAAGGTTGCATGGCATTTGTATTATCCTGTATCTGCATGTT
The DNA here is from genome assembly GCF_964188405.1 of Protomyctophum parallelum. NCBI lineage: Eukaryota > Metazoa > Chordata > Actinopteri > Myctophiformes > Myctophidae > Protomyctophum > Protomyctophum parallelum. Next base: position 30,008,556 of record NC_139701.1, on the reverse strand, counting down.
AATCTAGTAGCATTAGAGCCAATATGCTGCAAATGTGTTGCATCTGGTAAAGCGGATGCATGTATCATTCATCCTTATCATAGAGTGGTCAGTTGCATCTAACAATCACATTTGTGTTGGGGATTTATTTGTGTGTGTGCTGATGTATCATATGTTCCACGACAGCCGGACTGACTGTTGACTGGTAGAGCAAAACTATAGCCAATGGTGTTTGTGTGGCATTAGTTACTCATTGTGTATGTCATATCTGTTGTAGGAACATACAGTAGGACAAAGGCATTGCTATTCCCTGGCAATTAATAACCAGTGCATGGTCCATGCATCAGACATAGGGACGCTATACTGCATATAGCATGTTGTGGTTCAGTCGGTCAGTCTACATTAAAGAAAGAAGGGGGTCAACACTATATGTTTACTTGTCTTTAATCTTCCATTATTAATGCCTTTACAAATCACAACAGCATCCAGACTTCATCAGTCTGAAACTAAATGATCGAATGACTCGTGGTAGAAAGGGATTGAAAATCACGATGTTTGACTGCCTTCCAGTAGAACGGACTAAAGCAATTTGACAAAACAAAACAACATCTGGACTGCTAAAAATGCTACCTCAGCATGAGCACTCTCATGTACACCAGCACCTGCTGCAGCCTTTTCATTTAAAGCCTGGGGTGGTGATATGTAAATTTAACTTTGTAAACAATTAAAAGGTGTTTGATTAACCTCTATCACCTCTTCAGCAACCAGTTCACCCTGAAGACATATGGTAGACACCACCACATCATCATCATTAGTTATTTTGAGATTACCCTTAAGAAGAAAGGTTTATTCAGGTTTGACAAAACCATGCCTCGGCCTGGTGGAGAGTGCAAAATTGCCAGAATGTGATCATGGCAAATAAAGTAGTGTGTGATAAAGTAACAGTGTCCCACATACATTTAAATCATCATGAAGATTAGTGGCAAGAAATAGTGATGGATCCACATTCATTTCACATTTCATCAAGACTATAATAAATCAACTGTGAGGGATGAGGATTGGGGGGGGGGAATAGTTAATCTTTCTTTTAATTTATTTTCATTTCCTGCCTGATCGGAAAACCATGGCAATACAACAGATCTCCAAAATGGATATTGATTGTCATGATTAAATCTTAACAGCAGCATTTCTTTTAAGGCATTTCCAATCCTTTTTGGAAACTGAAGAATGTGCTATTGTTGTGCTCCTCTTTTAATCACAGACTTCTGTTGCTGGGTGTCACTCAGCAATGACTGGGGCATCAGACTGGGTCACACACTGTATTTAACCTATGATGTATTGAGGAAATCCCTGTGTGCGTGTGTGTGAGGGCCACATATGATGGCCACACAATGTTGGTAAAACATGGTGGAAACTTTTTTTGGCTTAATTTAGTTTATATTTATTTGCAGCACTACTACATTCTTCATACACAAAGGACTACACACAACACAACTGGTTGAATGACACACTGTTTATTGCAATTGTGGTGATGAAATTACGGACTGGCCTACACATCCATTATGTTATATTTTGTCAAATGCCAAGAGTTATTTAATGTTTGTTTGGAGTATCGGTTCAAATGAGTACTTAAATGGCTGGTTAAATGGCTGGTCACGGAAAGAAGGGCCATGGCTGCTTCAGATTGGTTTATAAGGAGCTGGGTAATTGGACTGCACCGTCCATGTCCCCTTTACATTGGGGTTGGGCAGGGATTTATGTTTGAATTTATAATGATTTTGAAGAAATGCATTTTGATATTTCAGTATAATTATGTTTCTTTTCTTTAGTGACGTGTTGTAGTGGATTATGTTGTAATGATTTGTAGTACTGGTATGTTTAAATGTTATTTGTCTTCCCCTGTGTGTCAATAGTGGTTTGATCACCCACTAGCCTATTATGTTCCCCTCATGAATATGAGTCATTTTGGTTAGTTCAGTCTTGATGTAAGTTCAGTTTGTCCTCATTGTTTTTAGGCCTAGAATTAGTTTTTGTGATACTAAACTTAATACAATAAAAATAAACAAGTATATGATTGAAAGCTGAATCTTTGAAATATCAATTATGTGTGCTGTACAATTTAGTAATATTTGCAGCAATGGGGTGCCCTTTAAGCATAGATAAAACATTTTTCTAGATAATTCACTTAATATGCTAGAGTTTCATGGTTATAAACAGCTAAAGTAGCTATTTATAACTATATATATATATTGGATATATATTTCCTCACAATTAGGCTACAAATCAATTTGTATCATAGCCACACACAGGCTATCTCGCTCTGTCAGGGTAGGGTACTGAGGGTAGTCGAGCATAATCATTCAACACTGACTCTCAATTGGTCCACACTCGTCGTCTGGCAAGTAGGAGGAGAGGACGACGCTGATTTCAGATGCTTTTTGATACAAGAAAGCTGTTCCCTTACAAACACTACACCACGTTATCCAACGAGGTTGTGAAATGTAATTGATAGCCTAACTAACAACATCCTTTTAGAATTGGTTACAAGCGTTAATTCAGTTTCGTTTTACTGTAATCTTGCCTTGTTCATTCGGGGAAAGTGGAGAAAGTCGAGTCTCCAAAACGAGAGATGATAGCCTACAATTAATGTGAATGAAAAGAAGAAAACAGACGCCGACGAAACTGTTCCGTGAAGAGTCGGGATAAACCTGAACGAGGATCGTTTAAGGGGAGATTGTGGAATAAACTCGGAAGGACGGATGGACAAACGCAGTCACTGTTGGAGCTATTAATGCATAATTCTTGACAGCTGTCTCTTGCTCCATTGAAAACAACGCCAGGCGTCGGGAATTCCCTTTGTCCCCCATGTGCGACGGTTGATGCGCTGCTGAGAAGGTAGGCAATCAAATATTCAATGCATATTATTTAGTATATATATATTATCCATATAACTTAATATTAACTTATATTGTGTTGTTTATTAGCTTATATTTAAAACTTGCGTTTAGTCTATTTGGCCTCCTTTGAGTGATTGATTGCCTATACTTTATTAACAGTTTGCAAATAAAGAAAGGGGAAATTCCTGTAAAGCTTTTCAAAAACATAAATTGTGTGTGTGTGTGTGTGTGTGTGTGTGTGTGTGTGTGTGTGTACGGCTATTTGCCTAACATTGCTGTAGCAGTATAGTAGTTCACTTGGGATCAGGCTGTTGACCAACATTCCTGCAAAATTGATGATCTCTCTGGGTGCACTAGCTGTTATATAGTCTATATATGGGGAGATAACGGTGTGTATATGGCATCATGGACAATAGAATTATAACAACAAACATATTTTATAAAAACATATTTGTGACTTTGTATCATTTTGGGTCCTTGATATAATTTAAAAAAAAAGTTTGAGAGCCACTGGCCCACTCTTTTTTTATGACATTTCCTCCCTGGCATTTTGTCCCCTTTATGTTTGAAGGCACTTTGTGGTTTGGTTTCTGAGGTATAGGCCTATATTGTATAATGCTCAAAGTGGCCACACATGGCTTAGGAAAGACACTTATTATAACCAAACTCTTATGGGTACGGCTGTAATAGATAAACGTATACCTCCTAGAGCTATCTATTAGCCAAATTACATTGATTGATTGATTGAAATATTTATTAACAGTTTGTAGAATTTACAGTACATTTTAAGCACAAACTCAATACAAAGACTGTCAACTGTGAGTGGACGACCCAATTAAGCATTACACTTGTTTACAACAGGGTCCACATTGTTCAATTCATCAAAACATTTAAAGACATACAGACATTTAGAGACTAGCAATTACACTGTTTCTTAGCTTGTTACACTGGGCTTTTAGGTTGCACAGTTTGGTTTGGAGATCACTGTCGAAGTGCTTGCACTTGGCTAGTTTGGACTTGCATTTAAGAAGTTCAGAGCATTTGTTGTCTCTGGCTTTCATTGCAGTCAGTATGTCCGAATTCATCCATGGCTCCGAGCGGGTTTTGACCCTGACGGTTCTCAAAGGAGCCATGATGTTTAGTACTGATGTAAATTTGGTTTTAAAGCCAAGCCATGCTTCTTCGACTAGTGAGCTCCTGAGCACATCGGACCAATCCAGATTCTCCAGTTCAAGGTTAAAGGCCTCACTAGAGTAGGTTTTGAGGTCCCTAGATATGACTGTTTTGTGACAGTCAAACTTTAGTTTTTGTATTTTGCGGGTACAGAAAATCATAAAATGATCACTGAGCCCACATACAATAACCCCTTTCTTTGAGATTCTGGATTTGTCCGAGGTCAATGACAGTTTGAGAAGAATCACACACTCTTGTGGGTTGGGTAATTGCCAATGTAATTGTCATGACCATTTACTACAGCAATTTAAAAGGATGCTGGTGGGATATTACTTTGCACCTATCTTCATATACACTAATGTTCTTGATAAAATAGCACAATTCTTTTCTACTCGGTCTGTGTCTCATAGGAGCTATAGGGGCGCCCACAGCAAACGAACGGTCTCCCCTGGTTTTGAGTTGGCGACTGATGTAGCTGGAAGACGGGTTCTGAACTGCCCACAGCCCTCATATGAGACACAGACAGAGTAGAAATTAATTACATTTTTATTATGAACATTAGTGAGGACCAATTTTATGAAGATGGGTTGAAAAGTGGTGAAGTCGTCCTTTAATGTCTATGCGTACGGCAGTTTTTAGGTGACAACCTAAACCTACTCACCGCTGTGGTTGGGAAAACTACGACATGACGTTACTGAACCGTGGTGATAAGCGACTCACAGCTCACCCCAGAACATCTCTCTGTTTTTACTAACCACTGCAGTGATTGCGGTGGTTAGGTTATCACCTGTTGATGATGCTCTATTTCAATCTACTAAATCTGCCTGTTATTGACAATGGACATTGGGTATATACTGTGTATTCAGGGAAATACATTTGTATTGAATTGACTTTTGAGGTGACTCTTTAGGGGGCACAGTGTCGCAGACGGTAGCAATGTCGCCTCACAGCTAGAAGGTCCTGGGTCCTTGGCCCACCGGGGACGCTGTGGGCGTGTTCTCTTGTCCGCGTCATCAGCGCCCTAGCCTCGATACCCAGGCTTTCATTTCGTCTGCGCGAAAGATGAAAGCCTGGAAAAAGCTGTGGGCTGAACCAGTCTAAAAGTGGGAGTCAACCCTTCCGGGTGGGCGTCGCTCTAAATGATGTGACGTAGCGCTGCACTAGGGGGGAGAGGAGGGGCCGGGGGTGACGGACAGATCGATGAGATCCAATCAGGGTGCGCGCATTTCTGAGGCGCGACCCGCCCCTCTAGACCAGAAATGTCTCTGCTTAGGTCAGGCTATCAGCGCCCATACCCTACCTGTGGGGTTGGCGAAAGGGCCTTCTGTGTGGAGTTTGCATGTTCTCCCCTGTCCCCTAGGGTAGGTACCCTCACAAAAACATGCAGTAATCCTAGCCTGGTCTCTATACTGCCTCCCCCTCGTCAGCCTGATGGAGGGGAAAGGAACTGGTTATAATAACGTGTTCCTTTCACACGCTATGTCCTCCCGGATAAACTCCTCCCTGTCAGGAGATAAGAATCACTTTCTTTCTGGGGCTATGCCATACCTAAATCTGTATGCCAAATACCTGTATACATAGCTATGAATATGACTATGGTTTCACACATTTTACATTCCACAAACCAGAAGACAGAGCGCTCTGGCCACGTTCTGTTGTTTAGACAGTTATCTTGTGTTGTGTTTATAGGCGGTTGCGTCCCCTCTCAACCGAGCACTTGCCCGGTCGGGCAACTCGAAAGCAAACTCCACCTGCCCAAAAGTTTTATTTACCTGAAACAAATGGCAGAGAGAGGGAACCAAGGGATGTTGTGACTCTAGTCGCACTGCCGCACACCCATTCATAGTGCCTTTAAATAAGGCAACAAGAGTGAATCTATTTTCTTTACTATTGAGCAACATTGAGTGAAGCTCAGCATAATGGGAATTTCATCTTGGGTGAAATGTGGAGGTTACCCTTCCAGATGATCAAAGATCCAACCCAGCTGTGTAAATCACACCATTAACAAAAACACAACAGCCATCTAATGTGAGGCACAGAGGCAGACTGGCAGGCGTTTCCATGCTGCCTCTCTCGCATGTCAATCTTCAACATCCATCTCCATTTTACTCACTCACTCTCTACTGTCATGTCATTATGTTCTCCTCTGTGCCACTCTTTGTCTGCCATTCTTCACATGGCCTAGCTGTCTTTTGCTGCTCTAGTGTGCATTCCCATGCACAGTTCGGTAAGGTTCTTTATTATTAGTCTCCCGAGGAAGAAATTTGTCTTAGACAAAGGGCCCGCATGCAAGCGTAGCCCTTATGCCCATGTCGCCGCAGAGCAGCGCCAAATACATCTTTCAGTGGCAAGCAGTTCTCCTCAAATAAGTTGAAATAGCCACCTTGTCGTTAATCTGTCTCCTCCTTTCCATCATTCCCATGTGCCCCTACAGAGGATAATGTAACAGTAAGTTCCATTCTACCCCAAACTTGGTGTTCATTGATCTGTTGGCTTTACAGTCCTTGAAAGTGCCATGTCATTGATCTAGGAGCAAGTCTCTTAGTGACCTCCACTATATTCAATGTCCACATTACATGAGCAATTATCTCTACTCACTCTAATTCTCATAATGGACTTTTTCTATTTACAAATATTTAATCAGTTACAGTTCTGCTGTTCTGATTTCACTGTGCACTGTTTAACCACTTAGGCTAACAAATAGTGAAAATAACAAATCTACAAGCTCACATTGCATTGCTTTGCGACGTGTTGTGAGCTTAATGGATCTTCACATACACTTTTAGCTGTTTTTGTCGATCACCTAGCAATCCAGAGCTATTCATATCGTGGTGAAGAACGCGATCCAACCTAATCACAAAAGACCCTTAAATGACGAAATATTTCGACAATTGCAGTGAACGTTGAAATTACGAGATATTTCATTAATATATTAATAGTTATTTTTTATAGCAAAAATTGTATTTACAAGCTGCTGTAAAGGGGACAGGACAGCATTGTATTGTGTTTTTTCAGTTTTTACTATTTTTTATTTTATTTTATCCCACAATTTTGTAACCCATTTTTCACCCCTGTGTCAATTATCTAATGTGATCCTGGGCTCTACACACCCTCCGCCAACCTAGTCCCCATATATGGGGGACATGGGGAGAACAATTCATGCCCGAGTGTCCAAGTTGCTCCTTTGCACCTGACAGGGGGGAGTTTCCCTGTTTGGACGTAGCGCGTGGAACACGTTATTCCAACCAGTTCCTTTCCCCTCCATCGGGTGCCCCGGCTGGCCAGGGGGAGGCAGTTTAGAGACCAGGATTACTGCATGTTTTTTGTGAGGGTACCTACCCTAGGGGACACGGGGAGAACATGCAAACTCCACACAGAAAGGTCCTTTCGCCAACCCCGCCTCGGGTATGGGCACTGATGACGCGGAGGAGGAAACACACCGCCAGCACCCACAGCGTCCCGAGTGGGAATCGAATCCAGGACCTTCTAGCTGTGAGGCGACAGCAAGTTTTTACTCTTAAGACGCTGTAAAAGAACAAATCTTACGATTCTGTCGTTCCTTTCTATGGGAAGTGGAGTTTATGGCTCGCTTTTGAGTTGAAGTTCAGGACACACTTTGGCAGGAACAGCACACCCCCATCTAAATAGTCAGTCGGGAGTCTTTGAGATATAATCTTTCTGGTCCAAACAGATTCAACAACGTATCAGTAGGCAGAGGTCATTTATCCTCTGGCTAGTACGCGAGGCTAATATCTTATCTAATTGATACAACTTCCATGTCTTCTCCAGAAACATTAAGATTCTAATCGGATAGGACAAGGTTGCAGTATAGTCTAGAGAGAAAGGGAAATTACTTTTACCCTTAAGTCAAGTCGTGCTATGGATTATAATTTGCCCATGTTGTGAGCTTTTCCATTTGAACTGGAAGTCCAAATCCAGTGGAAACAATTAATTGACCTGTCAATCCTGGAAAAGGTCAATCCATCAATTTCACCCTTAACGGTGATTACTGGCTGACTGCGTGCTGACTGCAAACCTGTAACTTTGGGGAGCACTGGTTTCAGTTCATTCAACCTCCTTGAAGAGACATTTATACAAGCGCAACAGTATTGCGCAGTTGAGCACAGAGAACAGCTGATTTACAAGCTCACATCGCATCGCGGATGCAACTGTTGTGAGCCTAGAGGTCTGCGTGCGCAACACCATCGCAGGACGAATTATAAATTATACTTGATGGGCTGCAGCTGCGCGTGCAGCCATGGACAACCAGGCTCTGCTGCCGTGACCATGGGCGCACCTCCCGTTCTTATGACAGCGACTGGAGGTGTGGTTTTGAGCCACAACTTATTTGAATTGCTATTATTGTTCAAACACAACAGAAACCAAGAATTATATATTTCAAGGCAGTACCAAAACAGTAGGCTATGTCACTCGAGTGCTGTATCTTGCGCACACTCATCAGTTAGGCGCGCAGTACAGAAAACCTATGATCGAATACTGCATGTGATTCTACTGGCCAGGAATGAAAAGAGCTGTCAATCTTTTGCCAAAGTTGTCCCGACTCCGAGTGTCAGAAAACGGCCCCCCGGCCCTCGTTTAGAAACTCTCTAGTACCGCTGCCTATTATTGAGACTCCATTCGAGTGGCTAGCTATGGACATTGTGGGGCCACTCCCCAAATCCACTAGAGGGCACGTTACATCTTGGTACTCGTCGATTACGCCACCTGGTACCCCGAGGCCACCCCGCTCCGAACATCCTCTGCCAAAACAGTAGCGCATGAACTTTTAATGCTATTTAGCCGGGTAGGAATACCGGCAGACATTTATGGCTTTATGGCCTGCATGTTAAACGTGCTGTATAAATGGCTAAAAATCAAGCGCATCCGCACCTCCGTTTATCACCCGGAGACGGATGGATTAGTTGAACGCTCTGATGGCTTAGTTGAACGCTTTGATGGCTTAGTTGAACGCTTTAACCAGACGTTGAAAAAGATTCTTAGGAAACTCGTTGATATAGACGGGAAAGATTGGGACCAACTAATCCCCTATCCGAGATTATTTCCGACATTCTGAGAGACCCGACCCAGCTGAGCCAGGCAGACATAAATGTGGACTATATAGAAATAAATAATATAACTTATTGACCAATTACCATTTTATGATTAAAGCGCGAGAGAAAGGGAGAGAGACACAGATAGACAGAGAGAGACTGCGCGCTTCAGTAGAGGGTGGGAGAGAGAAAAAAAGAGTCGTCTCTTGTCGTCTCCTCAGCATGCGTGCATTTAAAATTAACCAAACGGATCATTTGTTTTTTTACACACAATCATCAGAGTTTTAGCAGAAGCAGATGCATCATGCATTTACCGGTCTTGGCTGAATGGAATATTAACAAGGCGCGACACTCAATGCACGTATAAACACTAAACGGCTCCTACTTTGCTCTCTTCTTTATCCATGTGTGGGGAATGGGATACACAGGAGAGTAGTCATGGTTGCTTTAATCCTTCTTATATTAATATTTGATTTGAGCTTTGCTAGTTTGCTTGCACCTCGTTGAGGTCCACACTGTTGTCGGGATCCGTGATCGTGATATGAAGTATAATTGCCCGCCGGTGTTTTCATTCAAATCAGCACAAGGCAAAACCATGCCTGCATGGTTTTGCTGATCCTAAATTAGCATAATCATCACACGTAACACAGCCGTTCGTGTCGCTGCAACACTAACCTGATCCTAGGTCAGCCTAAATGATCACACTTTAAACAGAACTTTTTCCCCCGTTTTTCTCCTCCACAGCGATGCGGAGCATGAGCGCACATGCAGCGACAGAGAAAAAGAGTATAGCCTCAGTCAGACTGGCACGCAGGTGCTCGTCCTCGTGCCAACCAGCGAGTGTACGTTTCTGGTAGTGGCAGGGGCCCTACGAGGTGGAAGAGCGCATCGGCCCTGTCAACTACAGAGTGAGGCAGCCAGGCAGGCAAAAAGCGCACCAGATATACCACCCTCCTGGCACTATTCCCCCCAGTCTCTCACTCACCACCTTCTCCCCGCCTCCCCCTGTCCCCATAGGCGAAGACCTGTCACCGGCGCAGCGGCAGGACATCCATGAGCTGCTTAGCCGGTGCAGTGACCTGTTTTCAGAGCGGCCCGGGCGCACGCACGTCCTCGAGCATGACATTGAAACCACCCCCGGTAAATGGGTCCGTCAACGGCCCTACCGTATATACCCGAGGTGCGCCTACGGACGTTTCTACTCTGCCACAATGTTATGCTTCCCACACACACGGGCAGATGCAAAAGATAAAGATGCTCACAGACGGTGTATTTGTGTAGGCTAGTCATTAAGCAGCAGGAGGACGTTTGTCAGCAGCTCAACCAAACCAAAACAAACGTCCAACATAGATAAAAGTAATTACTCACCTACTGCTGCAGGAAGTAATAATCCATATTATAAATAATTATGGCTGTGCGCCTTGCATGCCTTTGATCTACAGTGCAGAAAACATTTTGACGACGTAAGCGCACAGGTTGTGTGCCCCCCTGATTATTAATAACATCTAAACATGTAACATAACTAACATGTAAACACAACATGAACATAGTACTCTTATTATGCATATCGCATTCTCGCCGAGATATATATATATATATGTATTATTTTTTTGGTTCAAGCCCATTAATTAGGATTCGAGTGCCAACCCTAACGAGCGAACGTTCGAACCCTGAATGTTCGGGGACTGTGTGTGTGTGTGTGTGTGTGTGTGTGTGTGTGTGCCCCCTGCAGGTGGTCCCCACTATTGATGGAAACACACTGGTAATGGTTCAAAAGCTCAGTACGTATTGCTGTCTGTGTGTACACATGGTATACTCTATTAGTCTGGCAGAACCCAACAATCTCTGGTAAAGATTTCCCCTGAATGGAACACCTCCAGATATCCATGAATAGTTGAACTCAAACATAATATTTTAGGTCAAAGATTTGTTTCAGTCATGCTGAGATTTCCCACAGCTTGTTTTGTGCTTCATCCTGCATGCAGTGCCTGCTTAAACTCTGACTGTGAGTCATTCTGTCTATATGAGCAGACTTTTGGTCCTCATTTGCATTGTGAGCATTGTGATTTCTGGAAAATTAGTCAATAACTTGGACACAATCTGGCCAATCAGTAATGTACCGGTATATCTATTTGTCTGAGTAGTTAGAAGGTGAGATTTGAAAAATATCAGCACATTTTGTGAACTGAGCTGTTTCTGAGGCTTTATTTCTTGGACAACAAAAGTGCAACAATTAGGAATTGTCTGGAGTGTTATTCCCGGAGGTGGAGGAAGGTTCCTTGCCCTGCAACCCCTCTACCGCTCTCTTCTGCAATTCCACTCGTTCACGCTTTCTCAATCAATCTTTCACTGCCATACAAACACACCATTTTCCTCTGCTCTTCGTGCTGGTTCAACTAATACATCCATTACGTTTGGGCTTTAGAGCCACATGCAGGCATTAGCTTGATGCGTTAGTATCGACCATACAGGTGAAAGCCCACTTAAACTCCCCAGTGATGTCAATCTTATGATGGCTGAACATGCCACAGTCTGAATAAATGGTAATGATGTGAGGAATGAAGGTTTCTAGTAAAACTATGGATGAGGGCAAGGAATGAATACCTGGGGCAGTTTGAAGTCTCCCCTGATTAACTGTAACGACCACCACCATCATTGTAATCTATTTGACAAAAGTGAATTAAAAAGGCTGTGGTTCCGAGCTACTGGTCTTCCACTTTGGTACAAACAAAGGTTCATGGGTGATTGTTGCTGTCGTGCTCTGACTCAGCCTGTGTTGTCATTTTGTCAACTTGTCATTTCACTTGTAATTAATGGCATGCTAAAAAAAATGAATCAGGAATATAATCAAGGAAACGCTGCAGGTGTACACAGTTGAGCCACATGCTTTCACCTTTTCATTTTCGGTATCTGGTTGTGTGCTTTACCTCAGGTTTGTTTCACACTGTGGACACATTTGTGGACATACAGAGGAACAGACAATTATTCCAATATTGTTTGCAAACTAAATTGTTTAACACTGTGGTTGTCATGGTCTGTTACACTCTTTCTTTGTCTCTTCACTGCTTGATGTTTTGTTATTTCACATTTTACCCCATTTCTCTTTTTATAATCATTTGTTATAGTGTTTATAGTGCAATTCATGGGAGCATGTAGTGAAAATAATTCCACCTTTACCCTTTAAACTTGATGTGACAATAAACTTTAAGTTACGTGTTTTTTTATATTTCTTTTAGCTTTTTCTGCCTTTATCGATAGGATGAAGGTAGACTGACAGGAAATGGGGAGAGAGATGGGGGGGAAAGACATGCTGCAAAGGCTGTTTGGATCGGGAGTCGAACCCGCGGCACGCCGTTAGGCTGGGTGCCCAGACGGTTGAGCTAACCTAAGTTAAGTGTTTTGACAGTCACAAACTGCAAAACTTCCAGCCATGGTCACTGGCCCAGAGAAGATTGGCTCCTACCTGGTTTGATGCTTACTTCAACTCATGGTACTCATCTACAGTAGCTGCACATTTGAACTTACTTATTTCAATTAATTCTCAGTCATCTCTCTCTCTCTCTCTCTATCTCTCTCTCTGGGGACTCTCACAGGGCAACATGAATTAGCAGGATAATTATTTTCATCAGAGGCTGAAAGTAAAAAGCGGTGTTTCCCTCTGTCTCTGTGGTTGCTTGAGTTGACAGTGACAAATGGTGATGAGATATTTTTTGTAATTGAGCTGCCGTGCATAAGAAGGAGATTGATTGATCTTCTGGTGAGTGACAGCATAAATGTAAATTGTATGAAGATGCATGGCATCATCCTGAAGACGTCAAGCTAAAACAAATGTAATGTATTTGTGAAGGGCCTTAAATGAAACAAATGTTTTTAAGTGGTTTACATAGCCACAACTGTCAGAGATGAGGAGGACAGAGCTTGGACAGCGCTTGGAGCCTGAAATTAGAATTGCAGAGGAAACCAGTTGCCATATTTTTACCACGTGTCCTTCTGAACTCTCCTTTCTGCTATAGTGTAGTGATACCGACTACCGAGCAATCTTCGTTCCTACTCTCATCTATGGTCATGAAGTGTGGGTCATGACCGAAAGAATAAGGTCACGAATACAAGCGGCCGAAATAAGTTTTCTTCGACGGGTGGCTGGCATCTCCCTTAGAGATAGGGTGAGGGGTGAGAAGTTCAGTCACACAAGAGAGACTCGGAGTAGAGCCGCTGCTTCTTCGCCTGGAAAGGAGCCAGCTTAGGTGGTGTGGGCATCTGGTTAGGATGCCTCTCGGGCATCTTCCTAGGGAGGTCTTCGAGGCACGTCCAACTGGGAGGAAACCCCGGGGCAGACCGAGGCGCAGTTGGTGGAAACACATCGACTCACTGGCCTTGGAACGTCTCGGGATCCCAGGATTTGTTATGATCCATCAGTGCCACTATGGATAAGTTGTATGTTTTATTCTGTTCTGGGCTTTATGGATAAATATTTAACTAAAACACTGTACAGGGACAGACCTACATGTACTTTGTCAAAAAGTGTTTTTCTTAAATCAAGATAAAAATGGCAGTACAATAGAAAATGAATTTCATCCTCAACCTCACCAAGTTCACAATAGCTACATAGTCTTTGATCTAATTCTGTTCCAGTGTACCGCCCTGTATATTCCCGAGGGGAACTGTGTGCAAAGAGATCGTTGGCCCTAGATAATCATACACAACATATTTTTCACATTCATACAGTTTTAAACTGGCTATATGTACATAGTTTAGGTTTGTCATTGATTTCTTCCAACCATTTAACTGTATTTTGTCATGGCCAATTCTTTGGATATCCCCACATCCACCTTCTGTTTGTGGATGTACAGATGCCCAAGTACATGCATGCTCCTGTGCCCAATAACCTCCTATTAGAATATCCCACCTGAAAATCATACCATTCTGTCATCTGGTAGATCAAGCATTCTGTTTCACAGGTTTATTACATTCATTTTCCACTGTATGTCTTCCACCCTGAGCTTAGCAACGTGAGCCGGGCTGTGTCCTGGAGGGAAGGTTGTATAGCAGTCTTACCAGTTAGTTTTGAGAGGTTTGTAGTTTTGTCTTTAGTGACTTGGGGGGCGTTAATGAACCATGAAGTGCAAGCATAGTTAAAATGGGGCTGGAGTCTGGAGCGAAAGAAGAAAACATTGATATTTGGTCTGATATTGCAGATATGGTTAAGAACATGATTTAGTCATTATTGTCTCCACCAGCCGAAGGCATGGGGAGAGTATGTTTTGCACTCCGTCCGTCCGTCCGTGTGTCCGTGTGTCCGTGTGTCCGTCCGTCCGTGACCAGCTAATCTCAGCCACCGTTAACCCGGTCGATGCCAAATTTTGCACACACACTCCCTGGATGCCAACCATGAACCTCTGCCCCAAACTTTCCAGAACGGCCTGTTATAGCGCCACCAGGAGGCCGCTTTGTGCAAAACAAGTTTTTTCACAGTACACCTACAGATTTTGTCCAAACATCACGCAAATTAGTACACAGTCTCTCTAGAGCCATTCAACGAAACGGGTCTTTCAGATTTCTCAGACTCCATCCTGATTGGTTAAGATTGGCTTCCAAAGTTCACAGGAGTGCTCAGTTTCAAACAAAATGCTGCAAATCATGAACACATCGCGTGATTTCCCTGAAATTGTGCACGCACATTCCCACTAGGCCGAGGACGAAATGCCACATGAACAATTTCAACTCAGCCTCAAGGTGGCGCTATAACTGGCCCAAAAGTGTTTTTACCTCTAACTGCACGGATCTGTGGATAACCTGGTGGAGACCTGTGCCCAGAAGGGCACTTTTTCTAGTTTATTTATTTTTGAGTGGTGCAAACCACTCCTACAACCAGCAAGCAATGTCCTTGTACTTGTTTGTGTGTCTGTGTGTGTGACTGTGTGTGTGAGCATCAGTAAGCAATGTCCTTGTACTTGTTTGTGTGTCTGTGTGAGCATCAGTGGTGTGTGCGCATGCGTGCATCAGTGGTGTGCGCACGCACGTGTGTGTAGTGCCGTGCATGAACGCGGCAAGTGTGCATGCATACAAGCGGCTGTGGTGACGTCAGGTCACCTACACGAGTCAGTGGGAGAGGGGGGGATCTGGGAGAAATGAGGAAGCGGCGCAATAAAAAAACTAGTGTTGACTAATCATTACATCTTGCTCTTATTTGCGCACGTACGCGCGTGTGTGTAGTGCCGTGCATGAACGCGCGCACGCACGTGTGTGTAGTGCCGTGCATGAACGCGGTATGCTCATATGCTGCGTCGTAGCCCGGTTCCATTGTTTTTTTATGAACGGTTCCGCAAACGGATCTCATCAGTCATAATTTAGCTCTGCTGTGTCTGTGCAAGTGTGCATGCATACAAGCGGCTGTGGTGACGTCACGTCACCTACACGAGTCAGTGGGAGAGGGGGATCTGGGAGAAATGAGGAAGCGGCGCAATAAAACTAGTGTTGACTAATCATTACATCTTGCTCTTATTTTGAAGAGGAAGCTATTGCACGGGAAGTCTATTTCAGTTGTAAACAAGCTACTATGACACTCGCAAAAGTCCCAAAGTTTCGTTCTCCTCTCATAGTGGTATGTGGACCTGCAGCAGTAGGTGAGTAATTACTTTTATCTATGTTGGACGTTTGTGTTGCTGCATCATGAGCTTGGAGATCTGCTATTTTCAACTGTAAAGTACATTTTGATGTAAATTCTCTCGGTGTGTGTGTGCAGGGCTCGAAATTAACTTTTTTACTTGGTAGCACTGGTGCTCCCAAATTCAGAATGAAGAAGCACCGATCGATTTTTTACATTCATTATTATTACACTTGTAGCCTACAACAGTGGTTCCCAACATTTTTCATGTCAAGGACCCCCAAATTGACACTCATTAGCCCACGGACCCCCATTTGAAAATATATGCCAGGGACCCCCATAAGAGAAGATTTTTACGGCTCTAGCAGTGATTTTCAGTTATTTACATTTCAAGGACCCCAATTTTACCTGAATTAGGCTACCGTTCCCCATTTCTATCTCTGGGACCCCACTGTATATTGCTACATCAAAGTTAATTTAACTCAGTGTACAAATGTACAGTGAAATTGGTTTACCCATAGTATGTAGTTAGTACACTCTCAGAGTTTCAGACCCATAAGGGTCCATTTGGTTCCTAACTATCATTTAGCTGAGGACCCCTAGGGGTCCCCGGACCCCACTTTGGGAACCACTGGCCTACAAGCCAGTTGGTATGAGATGCTATTTTTGTGGCAATAAACCAGTTGAAAATATAATTAAATTCTAAATACTGTCTCTGCTATAATTTCTGGATTTGTAAATGGCTACAAAACCCTTTGTTTTATGTAGGCCTCTAGGAAAATGTCTAGTGTGTGTGTGTGTGTGTGTGTGTGTGTTGCCTCCACACATTCCATTAAATTGAGCCCTTTTGTTGTCTCTCACAGCTGGACCTTCAGTTGTAAACAAGCTACTATGACACTCGCAAAAGTCCCAAAGTTTCGTTCTCCTCTCATAGTGGTATGTGGACCTGCAGCAGTAGGTGAGTAATTACTTTTATCTATGTTGGACGTTTGTGTTGCTGCATCATGAGCTTGGAGATCTGCTATTTTCAACTGTAAAGTACATTTTGATGTCAATTCTCTCGGTGTGTGTGTGTGTGTGTGTGTGTACAGGGCTCGAAATTAACTTTTTTACTTGGTAGCACTGGTGCTCCCAAATTCAGAATGAAGAAGCACCAATCGATTTTTTTACATTAATTATTATTACACTTGTACCCTACAACAGTGGTTCCCAACATTTTTCATGTCAAGGACCCCCAATTGACACTCATTAGCCCACGGACCCCCATTTGAAAATATATGCCAGGGACCCCCATAAGAGAAGATTTTTACGGCTCTAGCAGTGATTTTCAGTTATTTACATTTCAAGGACCCCCAATTTTACCTGAATTAGGCTACCGTTCCCCATTTCTATCTCTGGGACCCCACTGTATATTGCAAAATCAAAGTTAATTTAACTGAGTGTACAAATGTACAGTGAAATTGGTTTACCCATAGTATGTAGTTAGTACACTCTCAGAGTTTCAGACCCATAAGGGTCCATTTGGTTCCTAACTATCATTTAGCTGAGGACCCCTAGGGGTCCCCGGACCCCACTTTGGGAACCACTGGCCTACAAGCCAGTTGGTATGAGATGCTATTTTTGTGGCAATAAACCAGTTGAAAATATAATTAAATTCTAAATACTGTCTCTGCTATAATTTCTGGATTTGTAAATGGCTACAAAACCCTTTGTTTTATGTAGGCCTCTAGGAAAATGTCTAGTGTGTGTGTGTGTGTGTGTGTGTGTGTGTTGCCTCCACACATTCCATTAAATTGAGCCCTTTTGTTGTCTCTCACAGCTGGACCTTCAGTTGTAAACAAGCTACTATGACACTCGCAAAAGTCCCAAAGTTTCGTTCTCCTCTCATAGTGGTATGTGGACCTGCAGCAGTAGGTGAGTAATTACTTTTATCTATGTTGGACGTTTGTGTTGCTGCATCATGAGCTTGGAGATCTGCTATTTTCAACTGTAAAGTACATTTTGATGTCAATTCTCTCGGTGTGTGTGTGTGTGTGTGTGTGTACAGGGCTCGAAATTAACTTTTTTACTTGGTAGCACTGGTGCTCCCAAATTCAGAATGAAGAAGCACCAATCGATTTTTTTACATTAATTATTATTACACTTGTACCCTACAACAGTGGTTCCCAACATTTTTCATGTCAAGGACCCCCAATTGACACTCATTAGCCCACGGACCCCCATTTGAAAATATATGCCAGGGACCCCCATAAGAGAAGATTTTTACGGCTCTAGCAGTGATTTTCAGTTATTTACATTTCAAGGACCCCCAATTTTACCTGAATTAGGCTACCGTTCCCCATTTCTATCTCTGGGACCCCACTGTATATTGCAAAATCAAAGTTAATTTAACTGAGTGTACAAATGTACAGTGAAATTGGTTTACCCATAGTATGTAGTTAGTACACTCTCAGAGTTTCAGACCCATAAGGGTCCATTTGGTTCCTAACTATCATTTAGCTGAGGACCCCTAGGGGTCCCCGGACCCCACTTTGGGAACCACTGGCCTACAAGCCAGTTGGTATGAGATGCTATTTTTGTGGCAATAAACCAGTTGAAAATATAATTAAATTCTAAATACTGTCTCTGCTATAATTTCTGGATTTGTAAATGGCTACAAAACCCTTTGTTTTATGTAGGCCTCTAGGAAAATGTCTAGTGTGTGTGTGTGTGTGTTGCCTCCACACATTCCATTAAATTGAGCCCTTTTGTTGTCTCTCACAGCTGGACCTCAGGTCCAGCTGTGAGAGATAACAAATGACCCAATCAGTCCACGGACTGACGGGAGGTTAGAGGAAGAGCAGAAGAAGCCAAAGAGATATTTCTTTACAAAATCATAACTCTGGACAGGAATGGACTAGGAACTTTTTTTGACATGCTCAGATCTTCATGCTCTAATCATCTCGTGGGACGGAACCGGCCCGCGGCACTTTCGGTCGCGATCGTTTTGGTCGCACTACAGTAATTATATGCAGTAGCACTGGTGCTCCCAGTTATATTTTGAGATCGCACAGATTAAAATTCAGGCGCATTTGCCACCAAAATGGTCGCAATTTCGAGCCCTGATGTGTGTGTGCGTGTGTGTGTGAAACAGAATCAAAACCATTGCTTGTTGTGACCCATTGACCCTGTGTGTGTGTGTGTGTGTGTGTGTGTGTGTGTGTGTGGAGACATGCAAATGTATGCATTTTGCACATTTGTGCATTTACTGTAGTGTAAAGCATACTGTCAGTATATTATTCTCCATTGTATGATATGAGCATAATTCCATTATATACATTGGAATAAATTGCTCACACTTCGTCTGTCACGCTAAACATATTTATCAGTCTTGTATGCTATTGTGTTAATTATTCCTGATTACTGTGCATGTTTGTGCGTTGTAGAACCACAAACCCGTTATCAAACCTTTTCATTCAGACTGGGCTGTGCCTTGGACTACTGGATCTGCTTTGCCAACTCCACAATAAAGGTGACAGTCAAGTAATCAGTATAAGTGATTAAGTATAGACATAACAATGAGTACAAGATGTATTGTCTACCCCTGTTTCTTGTATACTTCATTGACCTGACATCATGCTATATTTCATATTTAAATGTAATTTACACAATATATAAATGCTACTCTATTGATTTAAGCTAATGTTTTTGCTCTTTATATTATTGTGTTCGGTTTCTCACCATTTGGGTTGCAGAACTGTGTTTGTGTACTATGTAAAAAACATAACCATTTATTTTATTTTATAGGGTCATTATGGACAGGAACACACTTCCATTGTTCATGGGCAGCTCTAAAATCTTACCTGATAACCTGCTTTCACGTGCTATCAGAAGTGCTCATAAACATAATATTTGTGTGACTCCTGGAAGGAGAACATCCACCAGAGGAAACTGCTGCTATGAAGCTGTTATATTCAACATCAATGACAGAGACTGCTTTGACAATTTGAACCTAGATGTAGATGACTACAGACAAATGTGGATAAATGACTTTGAACATGAAGTACAACACAACCATCCAAACCTCATACCTGCTAACTTTTCCACACTCTTCAGACAAGAACAGTGGAACAAACTTAAACTTTCTGGTAGCTGGGATGTGGACTTCTTTGGTGATATGGTGGTCAACGCAATATCTCGAGGATGTGGAAAGAATTTGCTCATCTTCAACACAAGTCCTGAGGCTGCAAGTCCTATTCATGTGATTCAACCTGAAACATTTGGTGGGGTATTGGACTCAGATGTTCCTGTACTTCTTGCCTACAACCAGTCACATTATGAAAACCTTCTTCCTGAAACAAGTCAGGATCAAGACAAAACGGTTGAACTACTGAGACATTATATTGCTGGCAACTACAAGTACAAGATGTGTGACATCCCAATGCTGATCTCACCATCTACTGCCATTGATTATAACCAATTCAATCTGATTCGTTCAAATAGGGATGCTTCAATTAACATCACACAATCATCAAAACCAAGCACAACTCCCACATTTGGTTGTCACAGTACTGACACACATGAAGAACAAAGGAAGACGAAAACATCCATGTTACTGACAACATACACATCCAAAGAGAAACGACTTCACATAACCTCTAAACAAACACCCCACCTGAAACAACTTCATGATCAGAAATCACTTTCGAGGAAAAGAACATCAGAAGAAGACCCTTTCCATTCACACAAAATTAAACGACATCAAACTGATATTGAAGGCAAAGCCACATTGCTTCATAAACTTTTACACATTAAAACTACAAACAGAACTGACGAACAAAAACGTCAAATTAAGCAATTGCAAAATTCAATAAGAACAGCTAAACAAACACAGAAACAGAAACAACTTGGAAACAAAAACAATGCAGAAATCATGACACTCAAAAGGGCTGAAAGAACACCTGAACAGAAACAACTTGAAAAGAAAAAGATGGCAGAAAACAAGACACTCAAAAGGGCTAAAAGAACACCTGAACAGAAACAACTTGGAAACAAAAACAATGCAGAAAACATGACACTCAAAAGGGCTAAAAGAACACCTGAACAGAAACAACTTGAAAACAAAAATATGGCAGAAAACATGACACTCAAAAGGGCTGAAAGAACACCTGAACAGAAACAACTTGAACACAAAAAGATGGCAGAAAACGATAGACTCAAAAGGGCTAAAGAAACACCTGAACAGAAACAACTTGGAAACAAAAAGAGGGCAGAAAACATGACACTCAAAAAGGCTAAAAGAACACCTGAACAGAAACAACTTGAAAATAAAAAGATGGCAGAAAACAAGACACTCAAAAGGGCTAAAAGAACACCTGAACAGAAACAACTTGGAAACAAAAACAATGCAGAAAACATGACACTCAAAAGGGCTGAAAGAACACCTGAACAGAAACAACTTGAACACAAAAAGATGGCAGAAAACGATAGACTCAAAAGGGCTAAAAGAACACCTGAACAGAAACAACTTGGAAACAAAAAGAGGACAGAAAACATGACACTCAAAAAGGCTAAAAGAACACCTGAACAGAAACAACTTGAAAATAAAAAGATGGCAGAAAACAAGACACTCAAAAGGGCTAAAAGAACACCTGAACAGAAACAACTTGGAAACAAAAACAATGCAGAAAACATGACACTCAAAAGGGCTGAAAGAACACCTGAACAGAAACAACTTGAAAATAAAAAGATGGCAGAAAACAAGACACTCAAAAGGGCTAAAAGAACACCTGAACAGAAACAACTTGGAAACAAAAACAATGCAGAAAACATGAAACTCAAAAGGGCTAAAAGAACACCTGAACAGAAACAACTTGAAAACAAAAACAATGTAGAAAACATGACACTCAAAAGGGCTGAAAGAACACCTGAACAGAAACAACTTGAAAAGAAAAAGATGGCAGAAAACAAGACACTCAAAAGGGCTAAAAGAACACCTGAACAGAAACAACTTGGAAACAAAAACAATGCCGAAAACATGACACTCAAAAGGGCTAAAAGAACACCTGAACAGAAACAACTTGAAAACAAAAATATGGCAGAAAACATGACACTCAAAAGGGCTGAAAGAACACCTGAACAGAAACAACTTGAACACAAAAAGATGGCAGAAAGCGATAGACTCAAAAGGGCTAAAAGAACACCTGAACAGAAACAACTTGGAAACAAAAAGAGGGCAGAAAACATGACACTCAAAAAGGCTAAAAGAACACCTGAACAGAAACAACTTGGAAACAAAAACAATGCAACACAAAAGAGGATGCAGAAAGGGCGTACACGACAAGACAGGTTACGAAATTTCAGAAGGCATGTGAAATATGGCCCAATCTTCCCATGCTCTTGTTGTGAACAAATGATGTTTGAAAATGGAGTTACCATCATTGATGACAATATCCGCACTACTATTGAAAAGACATGCAATAACAAAATTGTCAATTTCTTTGAACATATTTTTGAAGATAAATTGGACATTCCAAAATTCAGTGTCTACATTGATTCCAACACAAACTGGTATCTCTGTCACACTTGTAAGAAATATCTTACTAAAGGACAAATGCCACCCATGTCAGCTGCTAATGGTCTGAAAGTTACCGCTGTACCGAACCATCTCCAACTGCCAGAACTGTCAAACAATCTTATTTCCAAGAAGATCTTGTTTCAGAAAATATTCCGACTTCCAACTTCATTGATGCCAGCTATGAAAGACAGACTTATTAACATCCCCATAGGAGATGATGATGTGATGAACACTCTGCAAACTCTTCCCAGGACTCCATCTGAGGCTGGTATAACTACCATTGATGTCAAGCTGAAGCGCAAGAAGACGTACAAGAATTATGTTCACCACACAACTATAGATCCTCAACAACTGTTCGAAGCAATGCAATTCTTGAAGGACTGTGGAAACCCCCACTATCAATTCTACTCGGATCCCTCCTCCTTCCAACACAGATGTGAACAGGAAGACCCTACAGGATCACAGCTTCTCTACGTAAATGAAGATGCAATTATGGATGAAATTCTTGATGACGTTAATGATGCAATTATTTACGATGCTATTGATGACATATCCATCACTCAACAACACATATCACAAAACAGTGAGGACACCAATGAGGACAACGCTGACACAGCAGACAAAAATGAGGTACAAAATGATGAAGACAAGGAAGAAGCAGAATACAGAGAGAATGACCCAATCAGAAAGTTTCAAATTGATTATGACCAGTCAGTCTGTGCAACGGCAAGATATCCAGAAGCATTTCATGATGAAAACGAGCAGACAGATTCCCATGTACTTATATTTGCGCCTGGCGAAGGAAAAACTCCAGAAAATATCCTACACAGTAAAGACTGGGATTCCATGGCTTTTCCAATGAAGCATCCAGATGGAAAATTCAACTTACACCATCCAAGAGAAGCCAAATTCACTGATCAGTACTACTTCATTCAAAGACTGAGAAATGTGGATTCAAGATTCAGAGATGATCCCAGCTACCTTTTTGCAGCACTCTCCTACATCGAAAAGAAACAGCTTCAGAGGAACATAAATATTTCCTTCATGAGAGGAAAAAAGTCCACCTCAACATCGGGAGAAACTATGTATAACCTTGAGAATGCTTTCTCTGTGTTTGACAGTATCTCCAACACTCCTAGCTACCACAGGAAAGGCAGATATGAAATGATGGCCAGATTGGACAACCTTGGTCCATTCCAGTTCTTCTTCACTGTGAGCTGTGCAGACATGCGCTGGGAAGAAAATATCACACCTATTCTAAGAGAAAAGGGTTTGATGATTGAATATGTACTGAAAAACATGACCAAAGACAATGATGGAGGAGGAGACGAAGAAGAAATAACAATTGTCCATTTCAATGGAGGTCAGTCTTCTCTTCCTTTACATGACTATCTACAAACACACGAAGCTCAGTCAATCCATGAGATTCTTCGAAACAATGTTGTGACTGCCACAAGAAATTACAAGCACAGAGTGCAGGCCTTCATTAGAGAGATTATGCTGAATCCTCACAATCCAATGTCCGTGGAATACTACTCAACCAAGCTGGAGTTCCAAGGCAGGGGAGCCGGTCACAATCATGGAGTTATCTGGGTGGATATGGACAAAATGGAAATGAAAATCCATGATGGAATACACATTCATGACATTGAAAATGTGTTTACGAAGAATGAAGCTGTGGACATGCACACAACAATCAAAGAACTTCTTCACACTGTCATTGTTAAGAAGGACACTGTAGGTGCAGATAAGACACAAACTTTGACTCGCATTCTTCATAAACTCCACTTATCCACTTTGACCTCAGATAACCTTCTCAACATGTTCCAATTTTTTGGCCTCAAGTCGGCATTAAAGAAATTTCAAACCCTCGATGACTTACACGACTATGAGGAAAGAGCCGTCATCAACTTTGCTAACACATTTACTTCTGTCACCCTCAGTCCTGCTGTTGTCGGAGAAAAAGTATCTGAAATTGCAAAAGCAGTCAACTGCCACAGACACACAAAAGCCTGCAGAAAATATAACACCACCTGCAGATTCTTCTTCCCCAAGTTTCCTGTATGGACCACTGTAATAGCTTCACCATGCAAACTGCTAGGTGATGCATTCAAAGCAGATGCAACAAACAGAAAGAAACGCAAGGACTTACTAGAAGCAGTGAAGGAAGTACTGCTTGATAAGGAGACTGTGTCCAACATCCTTACGCAATTTCCCACCATCAATCCACATGACAAACAGGAATATGAAGCAAACCGAGAGAAGAGGATTAAGGAAGTCCTCAAGCTGGCTGGTCTGAATGATACCAACTTTGATTCCTACCTGGAAGCTTTGAAGATCAGTACAGGAGGCTACTCTCTCATCATGGCCAGGGACATAGATGAAATCTTTGTCAATAGCTACAATCCTGAGTGGGCTGAAGCCTGGAATGGTAACACTGATCTGCAAGTTACATTGGACTACCATGCTGTGATAACCTACATCTCTGAGTACTACACAAAGGATGACACTGGAACAATGAAGGTTCTCCTTGATGCCTTAAAACAAACACACTCCAGTACTCTAAAAGAAAAGATGATAACGCTCATGAATACCTTCATCTCACATCGACAAATGGGAGAAGCAGAAGCAGTCTATAAGATATTCCCAGACTTCCACTTCAGAGACTCCAATATCACTTCAATCTTCGTTCCCACAAACCGCAGAGAAGAGAGATACAAGTTTCTCATTAGAGTTGACAATGATCCACAGTACACTCACATTCCAAAGGTTAATATTCCAGGAAGAGAAGGGGAATATATAGAGAAATATGACATTGTGACCAAATATGAAAGAAGGGCAAAGGATATGGAACACATTTGCTTGGCCCAATTTGCCAAAATGTACAGTCCTGCTTGGAAAGGCCCAGGAGACAAACAGCATCCTCAAGGAATTGCTCCATCACCTGCCAATCCTAAAGATAAGCTGCATTTCTTCATCACTTCCCATGAAGGAATATCTGACAAACCCCTTCCACCAATTTTCAAACTGACACACCTACACCCAGAGGAACCACCATACATGAAGAAGAGGACTAAACCTGCTGTAATGAGACTTCACAAGTTCAACAAAATCACAAATACAGATTCATACTGGTTTTCAGAACTGCTCCTATATAGGCCATACAGACAAGAGGAAGACATTGACAAGCAACTTCGAAGAATTTACAGTATTTCTGATGATAATGACAAAAATGCAGAATACACAAACCTACAGCAAGAGATAATGATGGTTAAGACACATGTCATGGAACACCTAGACAGCGTGGAAGAAGCAAGGCTGGCAGTACAAGAGTCTGCACGAAATACAGACATGGAGGCCATGTTAAATCCAGAAGGGGAGCAAGACATTCTTGACTGCAATCTGCTAGGTCCACTACCTCATCCAGATTTTCAGCACCTTGATCCTGACAATCATGCACTACCACAGGAAGGCAATCAATTGGAAAAAGCATTTCGACCAATTGAAATAGACACTACACACATCCTTTGGACGAAGACAAGAAACCTTGACTATCATCAGAGGAAGGTTGTGGAAAAGGGCATAAGATATGCAAGACATCTTGTTAAGGCACTAAAAGAGAAAAATCCTCTACCAAAACCTCCACTGCTGATGGTAAATGGCGGGGCAGGCTGTGGAAAATCTACTGTCATCAACATCCTGAAACAATGGCTTCATCAGATTCTACACAAGGCTGGTGACAACCCAGAATGCCCACATGTGTTGGTCACTGCCCCAACTGGAACAGCAGCCTCTAGAGTCAGAGGTCAAACACTCCACACAACATTTGGATTCAATTTCGGCAATCAGCACTATCCATTGGGTGACAAGAAACACAAGGACACAGCTTAAGAACCTTAGAGCGGTCATTGTGGATGAAATTTCCATGGTGAAAGCAGATATGCTCTACATGCTTGATCTTCGACTTCGTGAAATCATGCTCCAACCCGACAAGATATTTGGAGGCCTTGCAATGTTCTTCTTTGGTGATCTAATGCAGCTCAAACCATGCCAAGCAAGGTACATTTTTGATGAGCCCCAGTGTGAGGACTACAAATTACCCTTTCACATCCAACCTCATTGGAAACTGTTTGAGATCATCACACTAGAGGAGAATCACAGGCAAGGAGATGACCATACATATGCGGATATTCTCAACAGACTCCGAGTGGGTCACCAGACTGAAGAAGATCTAACAATTCTAGCTACCAGAATCAGACCTGAAGGCCATCCTGACACAGTTGGTGCGACATACATTAGCGCCACTAATGCAACAGTGAACAAACAAAACAATCTGAGACTAAATGAACTTAAAACAGAACTTCTAGAAATTGAAGCCATTAATCATCATCCAACAATTCCTAAACTCAACGCAAAAGGAACAGTTGGAAATTCAGCGTTTCTCCAAACCTTGAGGCTCAAGATCGGTGCTCGAGTGATGCTCATTCACAATATGGACACTCTTGATGGTTTGACCAATGGCTCAAGAGGAACCCTTGCTGCAGTCATCAAAGACCAACAACAAACGGTAATCAAACTGATGGTCAAATTGGATGAAGAATATCAAGGGGCAAACAAGCGTATAACCCAACCAGCACTCCAGTTGAAGTACCCTGGCTGTACACCAGTAGAAAAAATTCAATTCACATACAGCATGTCAAACAAACAAACTCATGCATCCAGCACTGCAACAGTCTACCAATTCCCACTAGTAGTTTGCTATGCTACAACATGCCATAAATTCCAAGGACAAGAAATTCCAAAACCCCAAAAAGCAGCTATGGACTTAACAACAATCTTCCAGCCAGCCATGGGATATGTCATGCTAAGCAGAGTCCCATCCTTAGAACAACTCTACATCCTCAACTCTCTACCAAAGAAAAAGCTACATGCAGATACAAACGCCCTGCAGGAACTACGGAGAATGGAGAGTGTGTCCATTAACATGAACCCTACAGAATGGGAAAAGACACATGAGTGGGCTATGAAAGTAGCAGCTCTCAACTGCCATTCCCTAGTGCCAAAACTGCCCGAAATTCAAGTAGACCCTGTTCTGGCTTATGCTGACATTTTATGTTTCAGTGAAACATGGCTCACACACAACAACAACCATAACCCATCTTTGCAGATTGATGGCTTTTCACTCCATCTAAACAGTACTGGACCTGGCAAGGGATTAGCCACTTACTACAGACCAGAAAAGTTCCAACATCATACAGATTTCAACAATGACCATATGCAAATCACAATGATGGTCTCTGCAGACATAGACATAATCAGTGTCTACAAAAGCAAAGCTAATAAATCCTTGTTCCACAATTTGGTACAGTTAATCAACCCACACAAGACAACTCTGATATGCGGTGACTTCAACATATGCTTTGCTGAAAACTGCAACAATCACGTTTCGCAATCACTTCAGCAACTAGGCTTCACTCAAATCATACAAGAAGCAACCCATTTTGACGGAGGACACATAGACCACGCCTACTTCCGCAATAAGGAACAAGTCACTGCACATCCCTCTCTGTACAGTTCATACTACACAGCCAGAGACCATGATGCTTTGCTGATAACACTAAAGACAACCATGAATACTCAAGGTATGGCCTACAAATGATATACATTACTTCATAACACATACCGGTATCTATTTTACTTGAATCTGGCAACACTGAAGTTAACAAGTGCTAATACAATGCAAAATACATTTCATACCCAAGCTATGTAAGATCATATCATACCGTCTCATTTCAGATTAAACCACTCCTGCTGCAACCCACCTCCACCTGTCATCATACTACAACAGCAGCCAAGCCACAGACCATGATGCTTCGCTGATAACACTAAAGACAACCAGGAATAATCAGTATGTCTTACAAAATATAGACTTCATAACGCATACCCCTATTTATTTTACTTTAAGGATGTGCAACACTGATATATAAGTGCACTGCTAATACAATGAACAATATGTAATACATTTCATACCTAAACTATGTATATGCATTACTCTAATATTATATCATACCATCTCATTTCAGATGAAACCGCTCCTTCAACGCCTGAGTGACCTACCTTCAAGTGACACTGTTGACAAACCTTGAAATTCATGCACAGACTACAGTACTTAACCAAAAATGTAAAATGACACAGATGCTTTCCTGGTTTTACAACCTGAGGCTAATTTTACAAATACCTAGTAGTTCTCAAAGTAGTTCATAATTTCCAAGCACTTCAAGATGTTTAAAAAAATAGTCTACAGTACAGTAACTATAACAATAAATGTGTAGTTGCACCACTCAGTTCACACGGGTGTGATTTTTCCCTATTGCACAGTGGTAGGAGTCCTGACAATTTGTGACATCTTTGGTCCCGGGGGGAGGGGTGGGTGGGATTGTTTGTTTGTTTGTTTCTGTGTTCCTTTCTTTTGCTGTTATGTGTTATTTTTATGTGTTTTGTTTTCTTTATTTCATTCATGATGTTAACATGTTCTATTGTGATTTTTTGTCTAAAATAAAAAACATTTGATAAAAAAAAAAAAAAGGGTCTGGAGTCTGTAGGGCTGTCACATCACAGCTAGAAGGTCCTGGGTTTAATTCCTGCCAGGGATGCTGTGGGCGTGTTCTCTCCTCTGTGTCATCAGCGCCCATACCCTATAGGTGGGGTCCATGAAAGGGGCTGGCCTTTCTGTGAGGCATTTGCATTGTTCTCCCTGTGTCCCCTAGGGGATGTTTTTATCCTCACAAAAACATGCAGTTATCCTGGTCTTTGATGGAGTGGAAAGGAACCGGTTTAACAGTTTAGCTGCCAGGAATAGTTTAATCCAGGTTACTGTCGTTGCTATAAACGACATTCCCGCCTTTTGTTTTATGTGTTTAATCCGCCGTATTGTAATAAATAAAAATAAACTCTGCCTTTGCCGCGGAGATAGAGACTAGATGGTTTCGTTTTGATGACGAAACCGGAAATCGTCACATGCTGTGGGCTGCTAGGGCTTCTGGGAAATTGAGGCCAATGCAAATTAATGGGGTACAACGCCTCATGGAGACGGGTCTTGTGTGCGTCTTCCGGGTGCACCAAGATGGTGGATGTTGCGATCGGATCATAACAAACCGAGGAACCTTTTTTCGCTGGATTTTCACAGATTAAAAGCCCAAATAATTCAGCGTATGCTCTAAAGGTAATGCAACAATCTCGGCAGCGTAGGGTAGTTGATTAAAATGCGGGTTATGCGTTTAAACCAGTCAAACTGTTTTAATAACGTGTTCCTTCCACGCGCTACATCCTACTGGGGAACCTCCCTCCTGTCAGGTGATAAGAAGCAGCCTGCTCACTCCTCATGCATTGAAGGAAGCATGAACTCAGTTCGGGGCTCTCCCCCGGTTGGCAGACCAGTAGCGCCCAAGAAGCTTAGGCAAGTGGCACTGGGTGAAAAATGGGTTACAAAATCTTAGGATAAAAAAAACATTTAAAAAAATGGCAGCAAGGGCAGAATCCATTTCTTCCGGCGTATGCACCGGCCGGTAAGCACCGTCGGCCAGTCCGTAGGTGCGTCGGCCGGTCCGTGATTAGGTCGGCCGGTCCGTGATTAGGTCGGCCGGTCCGTGATTAGGTCGGCGGGTCCGTGATTAGGTCGGCCGGTCCGCTCATGGCAAACTTAAAAACTTTTATTTTATAATGTTCTTTCGTAGCTTTTATTGTGTATGGACACAATAGCTACATTTTAGACTGTATCATTATTGTATATTATATTTAAAAAAAATAGCCGTATTGAATTAATACATATTTAATTATTTGATAGGCAGTCTGCCTGCCTTCCTGCCTGCCTGGTGTCTGTCTGTCTGTCTGTCTGTCTGTCTGTCTGTCTGTCTGTCTGTCTGTCTGCCTGCCTGCCTGCCTGCCTGCCTGCCTGCCTATCAAATAATTAAATATGTATTAATTCAATACGGCTATTTTTTTAAATATAATATACAATAATGATAGTCTAAAATGTAGCTATTGTGTCCATACACAATAAAGGCTACGAAAGAACATTATAAAATAAAAGTTTTTAAGTTTGCCATGAGCGGGATCCGAACCAGGTGCCACACGGAGCAATAAATCGCGAGGCATTTGCACAGACCCCTAGACTATTAGAAAGCCATGACTTACCTTAAAGAAACGTTCCACTGGGAGGTGGTCTTTTGCAACGAGAGCAGAAAAAAATAATAATATGAAGAAAGATAACGATATGATTGGGTGTTTTACAGCAGGAACTATTAAGTTAGCTATAATAATAATAATTCATATTCGTAGCACAGCCAGTGGTCACGTGACTTGACACATTTACCCCCGCACGCACGCACCTCCCCTCCCGTATCGGATTATTGTCCCGTCTAACCTCCTGGGGTGGACCGCCTCCCAATCACGGACCGGCCGACCTAATCACGGACCAGCCGACGTAATCACGGACCGGCCGACGTAATCACGGACCGGCCGACGTAATCACAGACCGGCTGACCTAATCACGGACCGGCCGACATATCAAACGACCGGCCGACACACCTACGGACCGGCCGACCCATCGCACCGGCCGGCCGACGTATTTCACACGTCGGCACGTCGGCTGGAAGAAATGGATTCTGCCCTCCCTCAAAAATGGTCTGGATGATGATTTCAGCTTAGTGTGCTCCTGTTGATGAACGAGGAGATCCTACCCAGAAATGTTGACTTTGATAACTTTGGATGTCATTTTTTCACCAGAGGCTTTTATCGAGAACGCAGTGCAAATTAGTAAACTTACATTGTCGCTCTCAGCAGTCAAACCCAGTGGCCTACTTAGGTTGGTGTTAGACCCAAATAAGGTTGTTTTCGAGGAGGTCCAAAATAGTTATCAGCCATACAGTATATACCTTGTCTAAATTAAACGCAATTTTCTGTCCATTATCCCCTTTTGTTCTTTTCTCTCTCTCTCTCTCTCTCTCTCTCTCTTGCCCTCCACCTTAGTCTCTTCTCTCTATCTTGACCAAATTGACTACTTGAATGTACTCTCGATCAGTGTTATTTATACATTGTGTGATATTTATTTTTGTTTAATATGTTGGTGTTAGCGACAGCATGTTGGCACCGGAAATATAATATATTGTAAAGTGTTTCTGAATAATCCTGTGAGGGATGGGCTGTGAAAGGCAGCCAGACACGGAAATAATATCATTCATTCATTCATTCATTCAGTAGTACAGCAGTACAGCAACCTAAGAATCTGTCTGGTCTTGAAGATACTCAGGGGACCGGTGCCCATGATGGAGCTGACTACTTTCTCCAGTGACAGACGCCCATGGAAGTCCTCTGACCTTGTTCCCTCTAAATTCGACACAAACATGGCAGAAAGGAATTATATTATACCAACAACAACCTAAAACAGCATGGCTGTCCTCAAAATTCAGAAATCACACAGACCGTAAAACATGTAATTCCAATTCCTCACATAGTGAAACATCCCTTCCTCACTAGGGTTAGGGTTTTTAAGCAAATCATTACTTATTTATCTTCCAACATATCTCTCTCTCTCTCTCTCTCTCTCTCTCTCTCTCTCTTTCTCTTTCATGTTTTTAATATAAAGGAGTCAGGTGGTGGTATAAATTGGCTTCTTTCTGTTCTATGGGGAGTACCCTTAATCCCTTACCCTCCTTAATTGTCTATCCACATCAGTATGGGAATAAACTGGCATTTAAAACCGGAATAAAAGAGACAATTTGGCCAAATCAACAGTTTCTTTTTATTTGACTTTCATGAAATAAAGATGTGCATACAGTACAATCCAGAGTTTTCATTCTGAGAGAGTGTAGTTAAATGAACACTCACTGTGTTCTATATACATTTTTGTGTAGTAGCCTACTAGTGAGGGAGGGAGACTGCCTGGGAGATGGAAGAAGGTCTGAGCTCATCAAAAACTCCCTCAAGGCCACGTTCCCATCTTTCATTCTCTGTGAAGAGAATAATTAACCCCCTGAGACAGAACTGAATGGTTGGCTGTCTAAAACCTGAGTGTGATCATTGTTGTAGATCAATGTTTCTCGACATCTGTCACGGCACCAAAAGTTGGGTTGTGACTCGTGTGTTAGGATTTAAAGTGGGTCCTCATTTTTCAGAGGAAACCATTTAACCTACTGGTTATGTGAAAATCGGGATTCCCGGTTTAAACTTGGCGATTCACCTGAACAACTTATTTGGACAGCTGTTGCACGATGCCCTTGTCTCCTCACCATTGAACAACATTTAATATAACCACAATATTGTACAACCCATGTCCCCCTCCCTCGGGGCTCACACATGCATTTGAATCACAGACGACATTACATACCATTTGAAGCTACAGTACAGTATTTCGCTGATAAACGGAATAATGAAACGATCAAAATTTATTGTTAACTAGAAATGCACTCTGTCGAGATGCCAACTTGCGCCTTGTTTATTTATAGTTTTACCTAGGAGTTGAGGCATTAGTTTAAGTCTGTTCCAGGGTGTTTGTGACCATGATCTATGTATATTGACTATATTGGAGTTTTTATTTTATTTTTTATATATTGTTTTTATTGTTTTGTTGTGCTTTGAATGTTCTTTGGTTGTCTTGATTAGGAGTTTGTGTTTTGTTATTGTGTGTGTTTTAGTTTCTTTTTGTATTTGTCACTCTGTTTTTATTTCTGAATTTACTTCTATTTGTAAAAAAAAAAAGAAAGTCTGTTCCAGGGTTAAATGTATTGTGAAAATAGCCAATCTACAAACTCACAACATGAGGCATTGAGCATGTACATTGGCTTTTTTCAATTTAGGTAATTTCACAATTTGGCCAATGTTTGCCCATATTTTATAGAACCGGTGGTTGATTATTTTTGAAGCAGTAATGGTCTTATTTATTTTTTTAATTTTAGAGGTCTTAAAAAGGCCAAATCCTCACAGTTTGAGAACCACTGGCTTACAGTAGTTCCACTTTTTCTCTCAGCCTTCTTTTTTACAGATTCAAATCGCGGTCCAAACTCCAATACTTTAAGATGGGCTTCCCTGTCATCTCAGCCTGAGAGGACTTAATTGTAACGTCAATATTCACAGTGGTAATAAGTATGATAATATTCTGTTCATGAGTTTTATTGCTGTAGGTAGGATATCTCTGAAATCTCTCATGGAATGGATGAAAAATGGGCAGGCTGCCATTTAAAAATATCACTGTGGTCTCACCACAATCCAATTAATCCAGTCAAAACACTGCAGAGCAATTTACGATTGACATCGAAATAGCTTGCCCTTCCAGGACAGAGCATTTCTTATTCTAACCATTTAATAAACACAGAGGGTTATATAAATGTGCCATGCAAGGCAGCTTTTTAAAGCACCTACTATACCCCTGGACATCTGTGTGTGCTTTAAAATGGATTAATGCTGCTGCCGGATAAAGAGGATTCAAAGCAGGAAAATTATGTATTCGAAGGAATTAGAGCAAGCGTTTTTAATTCGGGAGCAAGGACGTCAAATTGCATTTCTATGTTCTGTAATTGTATATAGCATTCAACTTGAGTTACTACAAAAAGGGATTTTTGCTGATTCAATTTCACAATTTCACACTAATCTATTCTGTATTACTGAATATATTTGAGGTATGTGAAAACGAGCAAAGAGGCGTGATTAAATATTTCTACACTTCTCTAGAGGCTGAAAAATGTCCAACTAACTGGTTGAAACACAAACTAAACTATCGGTAATTGTATTTATCTCCGCTGCTCTGTGAGCTCACCTTTTACTGTATAGACTCTTTACAATTAGCGGCTAAATATAAAATGTAATTAATGGTTTAGGCAAATCATTTAACTGAAGGATAAAAATGATCAGCAAATGATATACTACACAAATTAGTAAGCCATCCTGCAAATATTGTCTAGTGCTTAGGCATCATGATCTTCAGCTTGTGTTCATCACTTTTCAGAGACCCTTTTTTTGTTTTTGATTGATTCAATACTTTTATTAGTCAGAAATGTAAACGGCACGTGGCACAGTAAGACATTAAGGCTAAAATAAACACAAATGTCCTGGGGACGTTTTTGTGGTCTTATGTTTTCAGTTAATTAACATAGCATAACAAATACAGTATGTACTACTGTATGTACAAAGGAGAAAAAGGAAAAACAACGGCAGTGATGGGAGTTTATGTTCACCACCTCCCCTTGTGGCCTCCTGATGTTTTTTCAGGCCAGTTTTGAAATGGGTGCTGTCGGGACATTCCAGATTTTATAGTATCAGAATGAGTTGAGAATGAGAGTCTACATTTGGATGGTACCAGATCATGGTCACTCACTCTAGTGTTACGGCTGTGGGTGTCATTTGGGTGGTACCAGATCATGGTCACTCACTGTTACGGCTGTGGATGGTACCAGATCATGGTCACTCACTGTTACGGCTGTGGATGGGACCAGATCATGGTCACTCACTGTTACGGCTGTGGATGGGACCAGATCATGGTCACTCACTGTTACGGCTGTGGATGGGACCAGATCATGGTCACTCGCTCTAGTGTTACGGCTGTGGATGGGACCAGATCATGGTCACTCACTCTAGTGTTACGGCTGTGGATGGGACCAGATCATGGTCACTCGCTCTAGTGTTACGGCTGTGGGTGTCACACACTTTGGAAAAGTAGTTAGATAGTTATGAGGGTATTAAGGACGATGAAGCTGGATACCAGTTATAGCCGTTGTAATTGGAATTGAAACACTTTGTCGATTCTGCTGCTGCTACCCCTTGGCCATGGGGTGATTATCTAAATAAACCGTACTCTTAAATCAGTGCTAGATAGGACAATACATGAATAACTACAATATTCACAGTTCATTAGTTATGGTTGTACAACAAGATGGAATTGGTTTGCCAAATGCCTTAGCTGAGTACCATGGCTAATGTGACTCTAGACTGCATCCAGAGCTCAAACAAATGACAATCTGTTTTGCTTCACAAAACCAGTGTCAGTGAGTTCTGTAATTGTTTTCATGAATCAAATTGACACAGACACAGAGGCAAATAGAAAGACATATGGACATTCTATGGATGTCCCGATCACGTTTTTCGCTCCCGATCCGATTCCGATCATTTGATTTTGAGATCTGCCGGACTGCCGATACCGATTTTTCTCACTCACGGAACAACACAAAATTCCAGGCTCTTAAACAAATACAGGCAAGCAGGCTGACAGACAGGACTGAGTCAGTGAGACAGACAGACAGACAGACAGACAGACAGACAGACACATAAAGCGTGTTATCTCTCTGTGTGGCAGGTACATGATATGCTCTGTTGAAGCCAGCTCCCATCGGAGTCATGTTACAAGAACTCAAGTGTGAAAGATACAATATAAGCTGTGATGTCGTGTTGAGGGTGTCTCCCCACAGATACTGAAATGTACAGCTGGGAAATGTAGGTTGGAGCAATTGGGTAAATCTTAATAAATGATGCGAAGCCTGCAGAGCTAGTTCAGGCAGGCACTCGTGAGTGCGCCTACCTGATCAGGTGGCTAGTCTCATGCACTCTTTACCTGTTCAGAGTGGCTATTTAAACCCATCTGCCTACCTGCTCCTTCCTGGCTTCTCTCCCGCTGTGCGGTCGTGCACCGCTGCTGCTCCTCACAAAATGAGGAAATGTTGCTGTTCTGTTTTGTTGTTTTTAGCATGGAAAATGTTGTATTATGTTGTACTGTATCTCGACGACACTGTAAATGACCTCAATGTCTCTCGAGAATAAATAAAGGTTTGAATGAAAAGTTCCTCCATCTTGAAGGACATCTTGTAATTTGCTTGTTGAGGAGAGTGGAGCCTCCCTGAAAAAGACCAGCACAGGCCTAAAACTCCAGCCCTATCCCAGCTCTGACCATGTGTTCAAGCCCTAGCACAGCAAAGTCTTAATTATTTTTTAGCCCAAGCCCAAACCAACAAGCCCAAACCAACACCATCACTTTAATGTCTCTCTGATGTTCACTTTCTCTGATGCGTGCACTCTGAGGCATGCTCTCCGATACATGCAACACAGACCGAACACATGTCACATTTGCTAAGACTTTAACTTGCAGTTTTACTTGCAGTTTTATTATTCCACCGATATAAATGCTCACACATTAAAATGGCTACCAACTGTCTTTTACAATGACGCATGCATAACCAAAGCCATGCAATCCAGTGGAAATATAAAGCCAAGTTACTTGATCCAGCAGTAAATTGGTAAATGAACATTCACGAGTGCCACTGCCAAACATTTTCACAAAATATTAATAGTGACTGTCCATCACAGAGAAGCATATGCAGGGGGGGGGGGGGGGGGCTGCTTATGCTTCTCTGTGATGAACAGTCACTGAGACAACCAGTGTTTTCCAGTGGTATAACGTGAGTCACTGACTTCACACATTCCATGTCATTATCATGTTGATTACTAGTGGGTTGTATAAAGATGTGTTCCTCTGTGTTTACCTTTAGTCTGAGGAAGAGCCTTGTGCTCGAAACGTCAGTCACTTTTTGGTGCAAGAAAGGGATCTATTCTATAGCATTGGAGCCCTCAGTGTGCCAGCGTCCTTATTTTTATTCACTTCCTGGCTTGCCCACATACGTAATTGTATGTGTATTTGACTGAAATACAAGTCAAATAGAACCCTAGCCAGACTGAATAGCGAAGTGAGAAAGAAAATCCACAGAACGTAGCGAATCAGTCTGGATTCCAGGCTAAGGGTGTCACTCACTGTCACATTTACAACAGTGGCTTGATAGCTTGTGATCTATTTCTTTGCGGATAGCAGCGGATGGATCTCTTTCAGTAGAACATTAAGAGCCGGTAGAAATTTGGCAAGAGGAATATTGCCAGTTTATGGATTGGCTGAGTCTAGACTCTCATCTAGACATGATCAATTCTGGTGATGGTGCCTTAAATTAGTTCTCCAGCTATGCCACAAAAAATGTGGAACGCCCTACCAGTCTTAAAGGAGTGTTAAATCCCTACTCTCCTTTCAAACTACTCTAAAAGACCACTTACAGGTAAGTGGTAAGCCCCTGTAAAAAGTAAACTCCTACCTGTACTATACCCAGGACAGGTAGGCTGTCAGTGTTATCAAAATTATTAAGTACCAAAGTAGAAAGTACGGATTATACAGAATGTCACTTTCACAATTATTCAAATATCGCATCGTGAACTTGGATGTAGTGGAGTAAAAGTATTGGAAATTGGAAATACTTAAGTAAATGTAATTAGTTACTTTCCACCACTGACTGATTCCAACAGGGGGCAGCGGTTGTGCTCCGGCAGGAGACTCACTGCACATCTGACAACATCCTCCAGGCTATTGGATGAATGAATTAAATATACTTCCCCTAGCTGTGTATTCCTGTAATCCCTCTGTTCTTGTTCACAAGTTGCCCTACAAGCACGTTTTTATTAAACGAATTGACATGAAAAAATAATAGTAATAATATATATATTTTTTTGAATAATCGACTACCGGTGCATTGATAAGTCTGATTAATCACGTATGTATTATATAACACATCGCATCTTTACTTTTGATTTGAAGTCATATCGCCCAGCCTTAGGTGGCACCTTAATTAGA
This sequence comes from Protomyctophum parallelum, assembly GCF_964188405.1. Taxonomy (NCBI): domain Eukaryota; kingdom Metazoa; phylum Chordata; class Actinopteri; order Myctophiformes; family Myctophidae; genus Protomyctophum; species Protomyctophum parallelum. The sequence continues at coordinate 29,970,647 of NC_139701.1, read as the reverse complement.
AACATGTGAAATATACTTACACATGTATGGATCCACGAGAGACTGAATGATTAACGGTTCAATTAAGGGACATAGCAGGCCTACGTATATTTCACATTGTGTTTTGACGTCTGTGATGTTCTGTCGAAGGAAATTAATTTAAAAAAATGAATTAGTGTAGCAATAACATTACAGCAAATACAGCATCCTGTACAACATGACATCACATTTTCTGAGCAAAGCAAATTGAAAGACAATAAACGATACAGAATAATCACCTCATAAGTCATTGATGTTGCTTCAAAACTGAACTGAAGCAAGGATGTCTCTTTTGATAAAGCAAACGATGTTCATGAATCTCATCCTTGTATCTCTCTCATGTGTAGTAAGGTTGGGCGATATGCCAATTTTTTTCAATCGCCAATCGTCTGACCAAAAATCGGCGATTGACGATGTATTCGTGTCATACAAGTAAAGTGAGAACAGCTCACTGCAGGTCGCAAAAAAGCCAGATCTACAAGCTCTCAAGGCGCCGCGTCCTGCCTGTTTTTGCCGCTCCGTTCGCTAGGCATTGAGAACTTGTAGATCAGTCTGTTTCTGCTGCGCAGCCAGGGTAACTTGCTCCCTTGCCTCCCCGCACCGGTCCATCGGAGGCTCGGAGCGGAGCAGCGGAGCCGGGCTGCGGCCGGGCTGTTCCACAGGCTCTCAAGGCATCGCGTCCTGCCTGTTTGCAGTGCCGTTCGCTACGCGTTGAGAGCTTGTAGATCTGTCTATTTTTGCAGCGCTGGTGTCGGGGTTTGTTCACGTTGTCAATAAAAATAACTTAGATTACAGGCGGAGATGAAGTTCAATCAGTGGGTTGCACCAGTAGGGGCTACACGCTAAGCTAAGCGCTAAGCTAACGAATGATCCCCGAGCCTATACAGTGGAGAAGTCTTGCCTCCCCGCACCGGCGTCTGAGGCTCAGAGGGGCGCCCACATGCTGCTGCTGATCCACAGGCTCTCAAGGCGCAGCGTCCTGCCTGTTTCTGCAGCACCGTTCGCTACACGTTGAGAGCTTGTAGATCTGTCTATTTTTGCAGCGCTGGTGTCGGGGTTTGTTCACGTTGTCAATAAAAAAATAACTTGGATTACAGGCGGAGATGAAGTTCAGTGTGTTGAATCAGTAGCTACACGCTAAGCTAACGCTAAGCTATAAGCCTATACTAACACTAGCAGCCTGTTTTATATTTTTTCCGCCCCGACTTCACGGGTGGAGCATTGAGATTGTGATGAGACACGAGACAGCAGTGTGCATTCTGTTGTGACTGTATATTATTAAACTGCATGGGTCTGGACTCCGGAGCTAAAACAACATGTAGGCTACAGCCTCCCTCGGCTCCCAGCCTTTACTCTGGCAGGCGGCTGCCGTAAGTGCCGTTCCCCGATGCTTCTGACTGCTGAGTGCGGGGACTGTGGGAGCATACCGTTATAACGGGAGGCGAGGATTTCCACCCGGCCGCTTGCTGGCCCAAATTGATTCACATTCACTTTACAGGTTAATTGGGCTAAATCGTCCCGAAAAATCGCCTAATAAAAATATTCGGCGATTGGATTCGTATATTCGCGATTGACGATGTATTCGTATCGTCACCCAACCCTAATGTGTAGGCCTAATTTAAGCTCAAACCACACCAGCTGCAACTCCTTGAAACAAAACCGTTTTAAGGTCATTTTAAGGTCAACCACACCAATGCAAAAAGAGTTGCATTGGTGTGGTTGACCTTAAAACGGTTTTGTTGCAAGGAATTGCACCTGGTGTGGTTTGGGTTTCTAATAGACGTGATGTGCTGTGAGCTTGTAGATCTGCTAGTTTCACTATTTAAATAAAGACAAATATAACACATTATTGAGGTATTTGGTTACATTTCTGCGTTGCTACAACTCATTTTGGATCGTCTGTGCCATGCAGCGACACTGTGCCACGCAGCGACACTGTGCCACGCAGCGACAATAGAACCAAGCTCTCAGATACAGGTTTTGATGCCTCCAGTGTAGCTGCATCCTTTGTAAATATAACACGCACGTCTGACGGCCTTTAATTGACCTCTTGGCAAACAGTTTGTGATGCTGTGCGGTTGGCGTGACCGGCTCTTCCGTGTCCACAGTTTGACATGCTGAAGGAAAGGTCACAGAAACCTTGTGCTAGCACTGAGACGTGTTGTACCTCATTATACTTAAGAGATATGCCTGCCTGAGGCTGTTTCATCTGGTCACATTGGGCCAGTCTGAAAGTCAGCTTATGAATAAACACCTTAACACTAAGTTATCACCTGTGCGTGCATGCATGCGTGCGTGCGTGCGTGCGTGCGTGCACACGCACTCTAGCCCTAGAACACTAATGCTTATGTTTAAATGTGATTTTCTTAATGTTGCTGATGTCTGAGGTGGGTGGGTCCTTGGGTACCTTCAGAATGCTCAGTGACATAATATAGGAAACGGAGGCGTCAAAACAGCCGCCTCCGTTATTTTCAATGAACCTATCGCACACCAGCGGCGTCTGACATAGTCTACATTTTTCTCATCGCTCTGTCTCGATAAATCTTATGTTATTCTGTTTATGTTAGCAAATAAATTCTGGTTCACAGCCATGATATACTGAAATGAATTCCATGCCAGTAACGTTGCATGAATTGTCTCATTAGAGGAACAGTTCCAAGTAGCTTCCGAGTCACATTGCTCTGGTCATTGGAATGATTAATGTGCTTTAAATTATACTGTGAATTATACTCTGAATATCTGCCAGGAAAGAAGGAAAGAACACCCATAAAGATTAGCTACATGTAGATTGAAGGAGATGGGTCCTACTTCTAAAGGACCCATCTGGGCAGTGAACTAATATTTTGCAAGCTGTATCAGGGTTCATGCAGCCTGCCTCAAAACCAACAACACAACATGCAGAAGCGCATAATTGAGTGGTGCTAGCCACTCCTATAGACGGCAATGTGTGTCCCTATGTGCCACGTACGTGTCTGTCCCTATATCCACGTACGTACGTCTCTGTCTCAGCATGGAAACCTGAAACGCCTCGCCAATACCACTGGATGGCACTGTCACACCAGAAATGGCGACTCGAGTTAAAGACTCTTACTGAAATCGCACTCGAGTCACCACAAATGGGACTCTCGCACTCGCCCCTCAAAGACTCCAGAGTCCAGACTCGACTCGGACTCAAGCTCAATGACTCTCAATGACTCGTGGAGTATCGACGAGTCATTACCGTATTTGAATTAATGAAGGGCCCGAAAAAAATTCCAATCCCCTTCTATTCACATTACACAGCGCAAATGAACATGTTGATAAGATGATAGGAGTGTCTGTGAGGGACTCGACTCGTACTCGATGCTAAAGACTCGAGACTCGACTCGTACTTGACCTCAAAGACTCTATACTCGACTCCTACTCGACCCCAAAGACTCGAGACTCGAGTCGGACTCGAGCTCCGGGACTCATGGGCATCTCTGCGTCACACACACACACACACACACACACACACACACACACACACACACACACACACACACACACACACACAGAGGCCAGGGAGTAGAGCTTGTGCAGTACAGTACAGTACATACTGCACGAGTACAATACAGCACCACACAAGTTCAGACGGGTCTGATTTTATTTACTGTATATGGTTTACTGTTAAGTACACTGACGGATGTTTGGATAATATATTAACATAAAATGTAAGATATATCCTGCCTCCATACGTGAGTTTGATAACCACATTTGAGGGATTACTGCAAAACATGTGTGCACCGTATGATCTTTCCTCCTGATCTTTTGAGTGCTTGGATCTTATCTATTCTTCCCCGTTGGTCCTTGTAGCACCACCGTTCTACATTTAACTTATATCTCCTTTGAGCACCAGGACGGTTCTCTCGTTTCTCATGTTTATATGCATACTACAACGTTCACCCAAAAGCACACTCACCCCGGGTCAAATCCTGGGACCTCGGAACGGTCACCACCAGGTAATCCTAAACGTAACTTCAGTAAAACTATGCCTAAACAACCTAACCTTATTCCTAAACCAACGTAACGTCAGTAAAACTATGCCTAAACAACCTAACCTTATTCCTAAACCAACGTAGCGTCAGTAAAACTATGCTTAAACCTAACCCCCCCCCCCCCCCCCCCCGAGTAGACGCGGTTATTTAATTACAGCAGTTTTTCTTTCCTTACATGTTTATTCATTGTGACATGTCAGTGGTTAGGGTGCATGAATACTCCTGTCAGGTATTTGAGCTGATGCCCGACAGCGAGTCCCCGGTTCAATTCCCGGCTGGCCAGATGATTTGATCTGTCATTCCATTTAATCTCTCTTTGTGTTTCTCCTCTCTCTCTCTCTCTCTCTCTCTCTCTCTCTCTCTCTGTGTGTGTGTGCCGTCGGATAAAGGCTTAGAAATGCACCCCAAAAATCTATAAAATGTAAGGAGTCAGGACATACATGTAATAGCTGGCATCAGCTGGGGAAGACGTTGAAATGCAATTAAGCCACAACTGAGCTGAGAATGGTTGTAGAGTCATTTTACCACGGTTGCTATGCAGCTTCTTTTATCAGTTAATTATTTTTATGGAGCCTAAGTCAAGGCAATTATTGCATGGTGATTCATGACAGGTTTCATTGTGCAGCAGGGCAATGGAGCAATACTAAAAGCAAAAGCAGGCCATTTGGATTACTTTGTACTGTGTTCTCCCTCAGGAAGACAAACAGGATAATGATGACTGCGAATGGCGGATGCTCAGGTTAAAAGTAGAGTGGTGCTACAAGGGTCAACGGGAACAGCAAAAACAGATAACCTCCAAGCACACAAAGAGCTGGAGATCCAGTAGCAAGAAAGTAAATAACATTTTAGATCTGCATCTCCTCTGTTCTTTGAGTGCTGTTTCTTCATACTGTGTATATACAGTATGAACATGTTTTGCAATGCTCCCTCAATGTGGATAATGGAAATCATACTCTTGTGACAAAGATATGTATGGCGGCAGCTAGGGTATATCTTACATTTGAAGTTGATTTATTATCCAAACATCCGTTGTACATTGAACAGTAAAACATATACATTAGATCTGTGATGGAGCACTGTCTTCTTTAAGCTGTGGGGATGGGTCCTTTCGAGTACGTACTGTGGTCTCGTGTGTGTGTGTGAGAGAGAGAGATTTTTGGGTCCTAGTCGATCTAGTACCAATGTTGTGACTTTTTTTTTAAAGACAACAATCTATTGTAATTAATAAACACAGATTTCATTTGAAAAGACTGATTGGTCTGGCACAAACCATCTCAACCTATGTGTGTGTGTCTTTTTCAGGTGTGCACGTGGGGCAGGCTCCTGGAGGACGGTGGGAGGGAGATACTCGAAGGAAGATGAGGAAGAGCAGGAGTGTGCTCTCAGTGTCTCCCAACGATGTAAGTCCCATCGTTTGTAAACGTTTGTAAGCTATTCCCCATTTGGCTTGGTTCTATACTTACAGTATGTAAAGTAAACAGAGGTTGCATGTTGCAATCATTACACCTCCCTTCGCAAACACATGCATGTTTGAAATCCTGTTCATTAACCAGTGTAGATCTAGTGTTCTTATGGGAAGTTACAACAGGAGGTAGTTCTTGTGTGTTACTTATCTGAGCGGGCTAACCCAATTCTGTTGAATTTCTGATATTGTGAAATTGCTCCAAAGACGGCGGTGTCAAGCCCTACACACACCGGGTGCGCAGCGACGCGGCACAAGCGTTGCCGCGCGGCAACACCTGGAAAATAGAACGGTGGCGTATCGGATCGCCAGGCGAGGCGTGCACGCACGTCGGACGGAGCCGGTGTGGGATAGGTTCATTGAAAATAACGGACGCGGCTGTTTTGACGCGCAGCGTTTGCAGACGGTGTGTGTAGCCCTTCACACGGTTAAAAATGGGGATATAGATATAAAAGGCTCACATCGTGGCAAGGATGCAACACGTGATAAATTGGCTGTGGAAATTATGTCTCTTCTACGTTCTACAAGCTCACAAGGCTGCTCTTTCTCATATGATGAAGTATGTAGGGCCGGCTTATGTGGGTAGAACGCACCATTTCAGTCATTGGTATTTCAGTGCTTGATAATTGCATTTTACACCTTGTCAACTTATCATAAATCTTAAATTTGTTTTATAAATAAACTGTTGACCTAGCCCTCTAGTTTGCTCTGCACCTTCTCTCTAACAGGTGGTGAATATTAAAACCCACAGGTACCTGGCTGGCATACTGAGTATACAGTATGTTCAGGCTGAGTCTGACTCACTTACTGTTGATGTGCAACATATGCCCCTCTCCAATACCTTAAGCACATACCACGCACACACACTCCTTCTGACTGCATAATATAGCTGCTACTTGTGTATTGTACAGTCATACATAATACATAATACATACATACACGCACACACACGCACACACACACACACACACACACACACACACACACACACACACACACACACACACACACACACACACACACACACACACACACACAATGGTTGTGGGTGTATTCCTACAACCTTCTTCTCACTCTGTTTCTGTCTTTCTCTTCAACAATGGTCTATTTCCATCATTCCCTCCCTCATAATTTCTTTTTACTTTTAACATGTTTTTATCATTGTTGCCTGAAGGTTGTGCTATAGTGTAGAGTTTTCATATGTGTGTTTTTCCCCTTGTATTTAAAAGTGAAGTGCAACCGAAGAAGAGCAAAGACTGGCAACCGAAGGATATAGCTTTTAAAGGTTTTATTTTCATTTATTTTTATTTTTCGTTTTTCTTTTAGGTTTTATGACCTCAATTACACCCACACAACCTAAACTTTGAACATTCCGTGGATTTTCTGCGCCTGGGTTTTTCTCTTTATGTTCTGAAGCCTTTTGAGCTGCAATGAAAACAGCCAATAATCCCTCAACAGTGACATCAGCTGGCAATTTATGTCATATATGGGATTTGTGGACTCTTCCCCGGGACAACTTCACAGTGCAATTGAGCTCAGAAAACCTTAAACCTTTTTGTCACGATCCCTTCAAAGCAAGGTAGATTAGGTTAGGCAAAAGTGATTGCAAAGTTGGATCGGCGGTTCTGGGCAACCGAATAGCCGATATATACCTTTTATATGGACATGGTCAGTTCTGGACAACCACACGGCGGGCACTACACTCCCTGGCCTGGAGTTCTTGGAGCCGATGTGCATTTGGAATCAACCGACTTCAAACTCGACGCACGCATGACCTATGGGCATATCGGTTGGATCCAATTCTTCCCGATCTGATATTTATACACTTATGCCATATCACAATAGTACATTATCCCAAATCATAGACAATATCCAGGCTAATATCATGATATGGATTTAACTGTCAGTCTGTCTCTCCCTCAGTCTGTGACTCCACCCTGGCCACTCCCATATCCCATTCTAGCACACTCCGTTCCATTTACACACCGGTCTTCAAATCTCTGCCACTCGCTCACTCCCACTCAGGGTCATTCCAGCTTGACCCGAAAATGGTTAACGTTCCAATTGTTAATGTGCTCCATCGAGGAAGCGAGTGGAGTCTAGTGGAGGAGCCGAGAGTGCATACAGCGAGTGTACATCAGGTGCAGGCTCGGTGGTGTTTTTTGTCTCCTTGCGGCGGATTTCCGCATTCCTTCTCCAGTGACATAAGCCCTCCTCCTCCACACTAGCGCTGCGGCTGACCCAACACACGCACACAGTCACACACACACACACACACACACACACACACACACACACACACACACACACACACACACACACACACACACACACACACACACACATTAAACTAAAAAGCATTGCTTGAATTGAAGAGAAACATTTTCGCTGAATTAATAGAGCTTCAGAATGATAAAGTAGCCTATCTATAGCCCACATTTGAGAAAGTGAATTTATACAAGCAAAAAGGAACGCGGACTGCTGGCAGGTCAGGAATTCCTTTCAGCCTTCATAATCATATAATATAAGTTTGCTCATCCTGGCGCGTATTCACAATTTCAGGAATAAATAGCTGTGCACATGTTATTGTTACCTATAGCTATAACGATGTGGCCATCCACATTGATGTATTGTCTATTCTGTTTCCATCCTGATCATTTGAAAATGAAGTGATCTGCCCCGATTTCTGATCACGTGGTTGGATCGGGACAACCCTAAAATGTATGCTTATAATGAATGATATAATATAGAATTTGCCTCTGTATTGGGTATTGATATAATGTGTGTGTTTGTAAAAGTGGCTTGCGCTGTTAGCCACACAAGTTTGTAGTCGTCATTTTTATTTCGAGTGTCCACATTGAGGTTATGTTAATTGCATGTCATATACACAAGACCAGTAAACCGCTCCGGATTCCAGAGAAAGCTGTAGTACACATGCCCAGCCTGTAGATGGCCACCCAAAAAAGATTCCAGAGAAAGCTGTAGTAGGCTATATTATGCACGGCCTGTGAAATGCATGTGAATGCATAATTTTAATGATTTTACATACTAATATTAATATTAATTAATATACATAATAATATTCTCATAACTACCCTCTTCAGACAGACAGCGGTGGCTGCGACAGCTGCATGCTGCCTATCTTAGATATAGCCTATACTAATCTATTCTACACTACACCATTATAGTAACAATAATGCAGATCATCCGTTTCTTTCTTGTCTTTCCAGATTGGTAATCACCATAATGTATATCTGTTCTCCGAAAATAACTCATCTACATGCTCATGCATGGGCTACAGATCGGCTATTTTTGGAGAAGAGATTTATAGACATTATGTGCAAATATAAAATAGCTGTGATACTTAAGTGGTTATGGTGAAATAAACCATTAATAATTAATGAACAAATGGTTAGTTTGGAGGGGGCGAGGGGACCATGACATCACTGGCTCAGGAAAGAGACGGCATTCTCTGTACACACGGAAACGATACAAGTCCAAAGTTTGCTCTGGGAGGTGGTTTCCAAAAGAGCCGGTTAAGTCCCCAAAACGCCGTCTCCGTGTGGCAGAAAGGACAGATCGGCTAAATACTTGCACAGGTAACGAGGAATACATCGTCCTCATGTGAACACCACCTGAGTCTGATAATGTCTTTTCACTCCATAGCACATACTGTACAGTACAGTAATGTGTGTGTGTGTGTGTGTGTGTGTGTGTGTGTGTGTGTGTGTGTGTGTGTGTGTGTGTGTGTGTGTGTGTGTGTGTGTGTGTGTGTGTGTGTGTGTGTGTGTGTGTGTGTGTGTGTGTGTGTGTGTGTGTGTGTGTGTGTGTGCGCGCGCATGTGCGTGCAGAGACATGTTGGTGCATTTCTTATGTTAGTGAATTCATTCATTTTGTTTTATGCGCATGCTTTTATTGCCTGCGAGCATTTCTAGTCATGTGTGCTAAATTACATGAATGTAATGCGGTGCTTTGCCCCCATTATATCCTATTACATTTCAGTGCCCAGTACTGACAAACAGTCCAAGCAAACATTGACATTATCATGTCCATACAGTATGTCTGTTCATGTCCATTCAGGTACATTGGAATGAAAATCTATCCCACCACGGCGACCACGCCTTTTTTAGACCAATGATTCTCAACCTGTTGCCGGGGACCACTGTTGGGCTGCGAGGATATTGCAAGTGGGCCCCCAAATAATTGACAAAACACTAAGATTTTAATGATAATATACCATGAATATAAACACAAATATGTGTCAGCGGTCAGATGGGTGGTGACGCTTTTGACATTTTCAAGTGGGCCCTGATCCCCTAATGGTTGAGAAACAGTTCTAGACTACAGTGCTCTTCCCGTTGGCTCCTGCTTGGTCTCTCCACAGAGTGGCAGAGGGAAAGTTAAACGGTTGGCATCTTCCGCACTGGTTTTGGCTGACTCTGCCTCCAGCTGCAACTGCTGGTGTGAATTTGGCAAATTTGGCGTAAGAAGGCATGTTGCCTCTGGTGGTCCCAGAACTGAACCACTCATTTGCCAAATAATACAATTGAAGTGATGAGGATAGAATCTTTGAATCTGCTCATTCCCAGTGTCATATATATATTATGTGAATACCGTCTTAAAACTGGCAACATTTCAAGAATCAAGATGGTTTTTTTATAGGGGGCACGGTGGCACATTTGGTAGTGCTGTCGCCTCACAGCTAGAAGGTCCTGGGTTCGATTCCCGCTGGGGACGCTGTGGGCACTGGCGGCGTGTTCCCTCCTCCAGGTCATCAGTGCCCATACCCGAGGCGGGGGTTGGCGATAGGGCCTTTCTGTGTGGAGTTTGCATGTTCTCCCCATGTCCCCTAGGGTAGATACCCTCACAAAAACATGCCGTAATCCTGGTCTCTAAAACTACCTCCCCCTGGCCAGCCTGATGGAGGGGAAAGGAACTGGTCGGAATAACGTGTCCCTTCCACGCGCTACGTCCAGCCGGGGAAACTCCCCTCTGTCAGTGTCAGGTGAAAAGAAGTAGCTTGGACTCCTCATGCATAGGCATGAGGTCAGTCTGCTGCCCCCCCAGGTTGGCAGAGGAAGTGTAGCACCCAGGATTACATTAGATAATTGGCACTGGGTGAAAAAGAAAACTGGGTTACAAAATCGTGGGATAAAAATGTAAGTAAAAAAAAATATGTTTTTTTATGTAATGTACTGTAGGTACAGGCAGCGAAATGTTGGTGCGGTAGGTCCGCAAGAATGTACAACAGAAATAAAATATATTGTATACTGTACTGTATACAACTATACACAAGATATTACTGGATTTTGATTATGCGTGCTGTGTGTCTTAAAGTAGTAGAGGGGCATTTGTTGTTGTGAGAGATCTCTGACCGCTGCTGCGCTGCTGTACTCGATCCACTGTTCATAAACTCTTGAGAAAGTAATTAAATTAATCTGTGAGGGTTGAATTTACACCCAAATTCAGTATCATCCCCATTTTGTTCTGGTTTCTCCTTTTGCCTGCTTTGCTGCATGTCTCTGATTCTCTCACTTAGTCGCCCTGTCTTTGACTCTTTGCTTATCGCTCATCTCTATCTTTACCTCACTCTCTGTTATATCCCGGTTACGCTTTCCCTCGCTGATTTTCTTTCTTTGCTGGGTGTGCCATAATTACAGGAAGAGCGGGTCAAAACCCAACAGCTGTTCATTCTCCAATTTGAGAGCTTGTAGGGGAATAAGGGGTCATTCGATGCCATCCAATGCAACAGCTCAATGTTTACTGCTCCCCCACTGTACTCGGAGTCAAGCCCTCTTGCTCTTCATCTGTCTATTTTCTGCCCATCACTCTTTTTTTTTTTTCTCTCGTCTCCTCCTTCAGAGGTTGACATTGATTGTGTCAACTTCCAACTTTTTTGTCACGACAAACATAACGTTTTAGGTGTGGATGCCATGGTTGTTCAGAGCCCTAGACAATTTCTATAGATTTTGTGCAGGAGATTTGAGGTATGTGGGCAATGATTCTCCTCCTAGTGGGTTCAAACGGGTCAGGAGAAAGGACCTGGCCTTGAATTTAGGTCACAGCCTTATCGCATATCTTTTCTCCCTGCTCTCTCTAACCTTTTCTCTTACTGTCTTGGCTAGACAATGTCCTACTTACTATGCATTATTTTCTGACAAAGCAGATATGGCGCTGAAGGTCCTGGGTTCGATTCCCGCTCGGGGCGCTGTGGGTGCTGGCGGTGTGTTTCCTCCATCAGTGCCCATACCCGAAGGCGGGGTTGGCGAAAGGGCCTTTCTGTGTGGAGTTTTTATGTTCTCCCCGTGTCCCCTAGGGTACAAAAACATGCAGTAATCCTGGTCTCTAAACTGCCTCCCCCTAACCAGCCAGGGCGCCTGATGGAGGAGAAAGGAACTGGTTGGAATAACGTGTTCCTTCCACGTGCTACGTCCAACCAGGGAAACTCCCCCCTGTCAGGTGTAAAGGAGCAACTTGGACACTCAAGCATAAAGGAAGCATGAGTTAAGTCCGTTGCTCTCCCCAGGTTGGCGGAGGATGTGTAGAGCCCAGGATCACATTAGATGATTGACACAGGGGTGAAAAATGGGTTACAAAATCGTGGGATAAAAAATATATAAAAACAAAAGATATGGCGCTGAAAGTAATAGTCACCCGTAAAAAGAAAAAGAAAAAAAAGGCTAGTCTAGACTGTTTTGCTAGAACATGATGCTAAATTTATAATGTTAGACTTTTTGCTTCAGGCAATTTCACAGAGATAAAGAAAGGATGATAACAAAGACTAGTGTGACAGTTATTTGTTTTAACAGGCCATGAATTTAAACAGCTGAATTACTGTGTTAGTCATCAACAATTTATCATCAAGTAAAATATCATGACAGCCCATGGCATGTGTCTATCAGGTATTCCTCACTCCTCAGTCCCAACACACTTTCTGCTTCCCGTTCAAAATCGTCTCGTGTGGATTACTGTGATGATCTCATAATCTTAGCAATAGCATTTCATCTCCCTGAACCAAGCATGCTGGGAAATGGAACGCTCACATCTGTGCACATCGGGTTCCACCATAACACCCTTCTTATTCAGCCACAAACTACAAAAGCATTGGAACAGCAAAGCAATTTGCCAAATATGAATATTTTAGCGTGGGTGCATTCGCAAATGTGTGTGTCTGTGTGTCATGCATGTTTGCCTCTACATAATACACGCTTTGCTGAAGCCATGTTCAGATTTAGATGGAGGGATGTGTGTCTCGAGGTACAGTACAAGATCTTTTTTTTTTTTAAGATTTGTTTTAGGCTTTCCTGCCTTTATTGATAGTATCAAGTGAAGATTGACAGGAAAGAGGGAGAAAGAGAAGGGGAGAGACACGCAGCAAAGGTCGTCATGAACGGGACTCGAACACGCGACACGCTGTCAGACCAGGCCAAAGCCTATGTGGCATGCGCCTGGACCACTAGCCCAGCTGGCGCCCCCAGTACAAGATCTGCCTGTCAGTCCCTTTTTCCATTGCTCCCTCCACTCACCTTTATCTCTGACTCCTTTATTTCCACTTTCATTCCCTTTCAGGTAAATACGGTACTATCCTATAGTTGTAGCACTTCATTGTTTTCTCTATTCTCTTGACCGTTAACCCTGTTCTTGATTACCCTCCTCTGGATAAGAGAGTCAGTGGTAACCAACCTTTTCAAGCCCAAGAGTCAATTTTATTCCAAATTGTAAGCCAAGATCTACCACTAAAATATGTTTAAAAAACACTTGTTTTTTGCTATTTCTGACAGGCTCAATGCATGTGCAATACATCCAGACTAGTTGTTTAAATAATGAACAAATACACTTCTTTGTTGATTTTATTTTTAATAAAACAAAATGCAAAGGACATGAAATAAATTTCTTACAGATTTCTTCTCTTCAATGAACAATATTTAGTTTCTCACTTCTCAGTTTGATATTCACATTTACAGATGTTCTGTTCAAATGACAAATGCATATAAAATTTGAAAAGTTGAATTTCATGTTGTAGGTCCTTAACACATCAAATGCGTGAAACGTATCCATACGCTTTTTATATGTCGATCACGGTATGCGCATGGCGTATCTATACGTTTTTATGTTTTTTTTTTAATGATTACTGTACTTCATCTTTATACGCGCCCGGACAACATAGAAAGTAACACCGATCGGCTCTACAAAGATCCGGTATGTGATCCGGGAGTTAAAAGCCCCCCCCCTCCTGAAAAGAGGTCTGGTCTATGCGGGCAGGCCGCAACCATTACGACGTAATGGAGGCGGCCTGCATGGCATAGACCAACGCAGATGTCAGGGGATCTAAATTGGACGTACCCATGCTCTAGTGTGTGTGAATACACTCGATTCCCCCTCCCCTCCTGTTTCTACATGGTTTCTCCCGAGGGAGCATTGTGGGGGACGTCTCTTCGTCTCGGATCGCATTGGCAGTTTGAGTTCCCCCCCCCCCCCACTGCCACTGTGCCTTCAACTGCCTTGCACCTCTCTCATTCTCGGAAAAAGATATAACGCAGCCGTGTAAGCATCGATTTGCCCTCTGCCCGTATATAAACCAAGAATAATCTGCAACGATCGGCATTTCATAACGTTTTCAACACACACGGAGTCATGGACAGATGCACGAAACGAATGACATTATCGAGGGACCGCCATGATCAACTGGCCGCTTTACATGTCTTTTGTTGGAGATCGCCATAGCGTTGCAGCCATCACTATCGGTTGTGTGATTTTAATCTTTTTATTCATTATAATTGCAGTGATAAGACCGCAATGAAGGCGTCTGGGACGTCATCGACCCGTTTGTAATGTATAACGAATACACATGTCTCATACTAAACTGCGGAAGCCAGAGTTGTCATTTTGTCTATCACAGCCGGGCTTAGCGTCTCTCTCGATACCGTGGATGAAGCTCTTTTCCAACGCTGATCGCTCCTATACGTGCTTCTTTGCCCAAACATGTCCAGACATGTCAACCACTAAACTCACCGATCCAGTAACGCGTCTCACCGTTATACTATCGTTCTGAAACGATCGGTGGAAGGTAGCCTACACTGATCAAGACTTTTGTTGCCCCCAGCTGTTACTGCGATTGAGACAATGATCAGATATGTGCGCATAATCATCATCATCATGAAGTTATCATCATAGCGAGTTATAAAGGTTTAAAGTCACAGAGATTGACAGGCAGATATAAAAATAAACATAAATAAATTATTATCATATACATACTACACACTGAATGAAAGCCCTAAATGTCTACTTTTAGGAGGAAAACAAATACACATTGATCCCATGTACATTTTGTCAGTAGGCTATTGAATGCAGTTGTTCAGGTCCAAGGCATGGACCTGAACTATTATTCACAAAATAAGGCCTATAGCGACATGTACATACTATATACCGTATGAAACAGAAGACAATCTGCTTTCATGTTGCACAACATTGCACTGCTCACTTCACAGGGGTGTGATTTTTATTATTATTACAGTATTCGTTTTTTTCTTATGAAAGCAGAGAGTCTTCTGTTTCATACGGTATATAGTATGTACATGTCGCTATAGGCCTTATTTTGTGAATAATAGTTCTTCAGGTCCATGCCTTCTCTAAAGTTCTCTCTGGTGGGCGCAAGCTGCATTCAATAGCCAATTACTGACAAACTGTACATGGGATCAATGTGTATTTGTTTTCCTCCTAAAAGTAGACATTCAGGGCTTTCATTCAGTGTGTAGTATGTATATGATATTATTTGTGTTCCTTTTTATATCTGTCTGTCAATGTCTGTCAACTTCAACCTTCCATATCTCTGCTGTTTTTTCAAGCGAGCAGCATGCAGGCAAAAGCAGGTGTTAGAAAAAGGTCAATATCTCCAGAATGGAAGATGGTAAAATCAGGATTTTGTTTTAAATTGAAGTGGACAAGTTAGGCTTTCTTTTGATTTATGCGGTGTGATTCTCGCTATAAGAGGCCCCTCGCTGTGGGCCCCGAAAAAGTTCAAAAGTCCAATGTTAATCGCTCAGCACCACCAAGCCTGAGCAAATAGAAAACTCTAGCAATCAATGTACTTAAAGGACCTACAACATGAAATTCAACTTTTCCATTTTTTTGTGTTTTTTAGGCTCCCCTATGTATTTTCTATCTCCACAAAGACCCATTTTGGAACAATCAGGCTTACGTATATTGGATTTTATCCCATATACGGAGCGCTGGCGGACCGTCCGCTCCCCAACTCTCTCCCGGGGAAATGGACACAGGACCCAGGCTGGGGAGTGGACCGGTGGGGGTGGGGGATAGGCAGAGGGGAGAGGTAGCCGGGTTAGAAGAAAGTTATAGGAGATCATCTCCAAACTAGTACCGTGGAGGAATCGAGACAAACACCACCTCCCGTGCCCCACGATTAGCAACACATGAGCGGGGAGGAGTTGTTACTTATACTTTTTAATTTGTGTATTTCAAATATAGATTCCCTATCGAATCTCCTGATTGCACCAACATTGTCATTGTGCAGTAATTAGTTTGTACCGTTTCAGTAAGCTAATTATGTTTGTGTTTGTCACTTCTGACAGAGGGGGTCACAGTGCAGTTGCTTTGCGGTGAGAGGAGCCTCGTCAGTCGGACAGAGGCTGAGGTGCCCATCTCAGCCCATCTGTATCTGAAAATACACACATCACATCATGCAACACATCGTTTTCACATATAGGGCGGATGTGGCTCAGGAGGTAGAGCAGGTCATCCAATGATCCTTGAGTCGGCTGTTCGAATCCTTGGGCAAGACACTGAACCCTATGAGCCTCCAATGAGTCGGTTGGTGTGAGCTTGCCACCATTGGTGTGTGAATGTTCACACGCTTCACCTCCCAATGTATGAATGAATGAACCATTGTGAAGCGCTTTGAGCACTTGGAAAAACGCTATAAAAATGCAATTCATTATTATTAAAGGACTGCAATGGAAATGATCTGCGTTTTATCCTTTTGATAATGGTGTGACAACAATGTATGTATTTTTACATATATGTTTATTGTCAATAAAGAGGTCAAAGTCTTTAAATAAAGTAAGTCTAAAAATGTCATATTATGGCATTACAGTCAAGAGGTAGAGAGATGCAATGAGCCTGGTAGATGTGCAGCATGAGGACTGCCGTCTGTAGGATGGCGTGTATAGAATGATGGATGATGACGATGCTGAGACAGCGAGGGACTAACAGGAGGACCTTGTATTCAATGTTATTTGACAGCAGGGAGACAGGTGTATTCACACCGGACACATCCGCTGTGAATGCATTGTTGGAGTGTTTAAATTAGCATTGACCACCAGGTCAGCTGACTGACAAGGGCAGTGTCACCACCGGTACATTGCCTCCGGCAGATTGGGCTGTGATGTATGTGTGTGTCTGTGTGCGCACAGCCGTGTGAGTTTGGACATAAATTGTGTGTGTGTGTGTGTGAGAGAGTCACTATAATGACTATAATGTCACAGATTGTGTGCGGCGTTCTCCAGAAGACTGTCTGGGGCACAGCTGTTAACGGAGCCCTGCGTCTGACGGGAACACATAGCAACACACAGTAGCAGCACAGGGTCATCTGAGGATACATGTCGCCACGGTAACCTCGTATGTCCAAAATGTTTTGTACGACACCTCCTGTACGACAAAACCTTAAAAGGTTAAAATACGGAGATATGAGGTTTCTGCCCGATATCGATGATATGAGAGGAGAGGAGGCTGAGACGACATACTTATGCATGCAGGACTGTGCTCTCTGGAAAACAGCTTTAACTGGTATTTTAGTGTTCTAAAGGAGAATGGGCAGTCAACCATTCAGAGGTTGTTTCTTTATTGAGAAAATTCTCTCCATTAAAAAGGAAGCTGGGGCCCAGGCGGTGGCGTAACCGTCTGGGCACCCGACTGGTAATCCAGTCGCAGTGTGCCGCGGGTTCGACTCCCGAGCCCGACACGGCCTTTACTGCATGTCATCCCCCCATCTCTCTCCCGTTTCCTGTCAGCCTACTGTCTGTCCCTTCAAAAACCAATAAAAAAATAATAATAATAATAAATAGGGTTGTCACAAGCATGAAATTGTACTTGATGATTAATTTATATGCAAATCATTGTTATTAAAAAAAATACATTTCTGTTTGGCTTTTAGGCTTTGTAAACAAAAATTGCATGTGGCAGATGTGTTAAATAATTTAAATATACTCAACGTTTCGATCCCTTAGGATCTTTTTCAGGAATCATTCCTGAAGAAGATCCTAAGGGATCGAAACGTTGAGTCAAATAAACCAGTGGAGCTGAGTTTTTCATACCAGTGTTGCAGACTCTATTTTCTTTTTTTCTCATAATGATGTTCTCCCTCAAGACAAGGCAATAACTGAGAGCACTGAAGAGAGAAAAGAGAGCAATGGGTAGAGGATAGAGGGATGGAGAAATGGATACAGAATACAGATTTGGTTAAATAAAAAGGTATCATTTCAATGTGCCCCAACCTAGTATTTTAATGTGTCTTTTGAAGTGACAGCCTACTCAGGTGCGTGCTTGTACTGTACATTGTGCTTCATGATTCATGAATCATGAATCATGAATCATGTGGGCACATCCTGTGACACATACCTCCTTCGCTCTTCCTCGCCCATCACAAGTACTCATCTTGGTAAAAAACAAAGCGTGTGTGTGTGTGTGTGTGTGTGTGTGTGTGTGTGTGTGTGTGTGTGTGTGTGTGTGTGTGTGTGTGTGTGTGTGTGTGTGTGTGTGTGTGTGTGTGTGTGTGTGTGTGTGTGTGTGTGTGGCTGGTATCTGCCCATTTTAAAACATTGTGTGTTGGAAAAATGTTTTCACTTTAAGACGGCACCGTTTCCAAATCACCATTTTGCATGTCAACTTTGCTGAAGATTTCATTTTCAAACGCCCCCATACCAGCCCCAGTGTCTCATCTCTATTGCGTCGCAAAGTGGTCTATGTAAAAAATGCTAATGTATATGTTTCATAATGATGTTCTAACAAAGGAAATAGAGCATGCACCTCCACTCTAGCCCAGGTGCTAGACAAAAGGCAGTACAAGAGAAAAAATAGTCTGCAACATTGCTATGAAAAACTCAGCTCCACTGGTTTATTTGACTCAACGTTTCGATCCCTTAGGAATGGATCTTCTTCAGGAATTTTCATACCAGTGTTGCAGACTCTATTTTCATTTTTTTCTCATAATGATGTTCTCCCTCAAGACAAGGCAATAACTGAGAGCACTGAAGAGAGAAAAGAGAGCAATGGGTAGAGGATAGAGGGATGGAGAAATGGATACAGAATACAGATTTGGTTAAATAAAAAGGTATCATTTCAATGTGCCCCAACCTAGTATTTTAATGTGTCTTTTGAAGTGACAGCCTACTCAGGTGCGTGCTTGTACTGTACATTGTGCTTCATGATTCATGAATCATGAATCATGTGGGCACATCCTGTGACACATACCTCCTTCGCTCTTCCTCGCCCATCACAAGTACTCATCTTGGTAAAAAACAAAGCACAGCGGTGCGGCCACTGCCATTTACGATAAATGTTGGTGTGTGGCTCACGTCTGGGTGAGTCAGAGTGTAGGCTGCTGATCGTTATCAAGTAGAACGTCACCTTTCCCTTCAGGAGGAAGTGACAGTCAATTATTCAACTTGATTTGATGTCCAGATCCAAACCACCATACAGTAGAAGCACCTGTGTGACTTAATGGGGCTGGGGATTTGGCAGACAACTTGGGATAGTTCAGCCCCCTGATATCAGTCTTTATCCGTTTCTGGCTATATTAAATTATAGTAATTTACATTACTGTGTGTGTGTGTGTGTGTGTGTGTGTGTGTGTGTGTGTGTGTGTGTGTGTGTGTGTGTGTGTGTGTGTGTGTGTGTGTGTGTGTGTGTGTGTGTGTGTGTGTGTGTGTGTGTGTGTGTGTGTGTGTGTGTGTGTGTGTGTGTGTGTGTGGCGCGTGCGTGCAACAGAGAGAGCGGGTTTGCATTTCTGTGTCTCTGTTCTCGTCTGTCGTTTCTGTATGTGTAAAAAAGAAATTTGCATGCAGGTGCCATGCAAATATTTCTCTTTGTAATCTCGGGGTGCATACTCAGTTTAGACTAGTCATTGGTTAGACATGGGTTAAGGTTAGGTTTAGGTGTGCTGCCCCGTGGGAGGTTAGGTTTAGGGTGAGGGTTTGAGATAGGTTGTAGTTGTAGGACTAATGACTGGTCTAAGTCTAACCAATGACTAGTCTAAACCAAAAACTGTCTAAACTAAATACTGCACCCGTAATCTAACCGTCTCGCCTCTCCTCAGCCTGGGGTCATACCTATGTTCCCTCGGCCCTATGTTCCCTCAGCCCCGAGGTTCCATCTTTCACTTTGTCCTTGCCTCTTGTCTTTCCCTTGGCGGACACATTGATTTGATTGTTTAGCCTCTTGACTCCCAACGTCTGCCTCACCTCACTCAAGTCGGCACACAGCCGTATCTGTACAATACTTGTGCAATGACATGCAGTGCTGTGTTGTACTTTAACAAAGGCAAAACACACAGTTATTTGCTCTATCTACAGTACCTCCTTCCCTCTCTTTCACCCCTGTCGTTTCAAAGGAAATTGTAGCTATAGTGCTTTGCAAGCCCTATAGAAAAAAGCATTTGTTGTTGTCTACTGATGGAACAAATTTCATAACCATGCTTTCATACACTTCTAAAGCAGCGGTTGCCTATCTTCTGCACATTCTTAAAACATTGCATGTGGCTCCTAGCCAATCTTTGAACTCATTAAAGATGTAGAGCTAGCTGTGTCAGAATTCAATTAGATATCATTTGGGATTCACTTTTTGAAGGTTTGCCCTGCAATTTCTAGGCAAGGCATTTACACCGCCTCCTTGACATACTTTGTCCCTGTTAGCTAGCTAGCGTTCTTTCACATGTGCATTGTTTTCATGATTGCACACAGTACTACACACATACAAATACACACACACACAAAAATTCTTTAATAGCTGAGAAATAAACATTATTTATTGCACAATTAATTAAGCTGGTAAATTAAGCAGAATTGAGCCTCTGGTTGAGCCTGGGACTATAACCACATAAAAAAGTTTCAAAAAATAGTGTTGTGCTTAATTTAACCAGATGAGATGTGACACACGATAGGAGTTGGATTCAAACTTGGGGCGTCTTGCTCACATGGCTGACTCTGAGCCACAGACACCCTGGGGTATTTTTATTTGACAAGAGTTCAAAGTTATTGTGCATTCAATTGTTACTGCGGGCAGTTTTTGTCTTCACAGCTAGGTGTGTGGATGAAAAAGAGCCTCACGGCAAAACAAAACTTGAAAGGGTGGAATACCACCCATTTTCAACATTGAACCATGTCATTTATATACAGCACCTTAGGCTGATGTCTAGAAATAAGAAATAGTGACCCACCTTCTGTGCAGCGTAGAACCCGAGAATATTTAATTTGCAGTCATGTCATTATGGTGACGGACTGAAGAAGTCTTTGGTCTGCCCTATACTATAGGCAGCCTAGAATGGGGATTTGTTTTGCCAACAGCTAGCATGGCTTGAAAATAAGACTTGTTTCAGCCAGTTGAGCTACATTATCATTAAGTTATGTCTTGTGAAACAGAATAGGCCTATAGAATCAAGTACCATTATAAACTACTAACATTTATTTGCAAAGCGATTATTCTATATAAGCTCAGAAGATGATGTGCCATGGTATTTGTCAAAACGTTTTGTTCTGCTACCATGACATAGTTTGAAATGGATTGTGTTTGGCAGGCGGTGGTGGTTGTATAGTTTAGTTTGTCGGATAAATATTAAAACGATATCTGTAATTTTGTTGTTGTGCATAATACAGTATGTGTATAAATGACTCTGCTGAGTTCTGACATGACCACTGGTGCAGAGGAAACAAGCCTGTGGCGCCCCTTAGTGGACAAACTGGTCATGCAGCAGGTGAAAGGTGGTGCGGTTTAGCCAAGGGTGTTTTATTACCAGACACCTGACCAGACCCATGTGTGGCAGACAGTGGTGGAAAGTAACTAAGTACATTTAAGTACAATTCTGAGGTATTTGTACTTTAGTGCAGTATTTCCCATTTCCAACACTTTTACTTCTACTCACTACATCTCAGATCCAAATATTATATTTTTACTCCACTACATTTATTTGACGATTTGAATTTCTATTTACTTTGTAGATTTGGATTATTATGACAAAACATACATTAACCACTTCAGCCCTTTATACATTTTGGCCATTTGGAAATAGCCGATCTACAGTACTATTTTCAAAAGATTTATATACAATTTATACAATTGAAAACTTGTGAAATGGGACATTCAGCATAATGATTACTTTCTACTTTTGGTAATTTAATTACATTTTGATATTGAATTACTGACTTTTACTTAACAGAGTATTGCAGTATTGATACTTTTACTTAAGTAAAACATGTGAGTAACAATTTAACTTGCCCTACCATTACATACACTAGCCCTGAAATCCTCTCCATCTTAAGCCTCATTTATACTTCAACATACAATGGTGTCACACGCCAAAAATAGCCATTCTACAAGCTCACAACCTTTCAGCCGGAACGACAAAGCATAAATACAGCATTACATTATGAAGCAATCTATGGGTTGGAGCCGATTACATAATTTACATTGACTCTCTCTGTCTGTCTGTCTCTCTGTCTCTGTCTCTGTCTCTGGCTGTCTCTCTCTGCCTGGCTGTCTCTCTCTTTCTCTCTGCCTGGCTGTCTCTCTCATTATCCCTCTCTCTGTGTCAGTCTTTCTGTCCGTTGGATGGATTGTTGTTACATCTTTATCTCTCCATCTCTCCAGGACAGCAAAGACTCTCCAGACTGCTCCCTCAGTGAGTCTTTCACGTCCCCGTCGTGTACGCTGGGCGTCGACCTGCGTCGGGGGAGGCGCCGCTTCTCTGGAACCCTGCAGCTTCCCCCGTTGTCATGGCGACAGGGAGAGAGGGCGCGGACGCCGGACAATGAAATAATCTGTAGGCCCACGTCCCTCCCCTTCGGAGCCCCGCCCAGAATAGACATCACGCCGGTGGATTTTTTGGACTGGTGAGTGGGCCTGCTTAATCTCTTCTTTAATGGATAGATAGACTAGATGGATTTCATGGAAACAGGACAGAGTATAACAAAGTGTGGCTTCAGTAAAATGGACAGGAAATCTCTGACATCATGTTAATGATGTCATATTGATGATGTAAGTCTTGTCCAAATTCGGAGGTATGGTGCGACAGTGGGTCTGAGTTTATGAATTCACAAAATGGGTAAAATATTCACACACCCCCAAATTATCCACACTGGGCACTTCCTTGGCCTTCTGTTGATGGCTCAGTGTTCACAAGATTAGCCGAGGATTGGACACAAGCGCTCGCCCCTACAGTATGTGCCAAGCCGTAAGAAAAACAACTCTTAGAACAAGAGGGTTAGTTCCAGTGTCATGCACATAGCTGATGGTTCTAGCGAGTTTAGCCCACTACTAGACCACTTTATTGAAGTGTGTTTACCCCTGCAGCTACTAGACCACTTTATTGCGTCAACAGAAACCCAAAGGTCAGCTTGTAAATGTAAAACACCCTGTTACATCTTGTTCAAACTTTCTCTATGAATGTCACCATGTTGCAGCTTGTGTGGTGACATCACAGCAACTACTGTATTATCTGACGTCTGAGAAAGCCCAGAGTTTCCGACCAGGAGTTGGGTTAGGAGTTGGTGGGCTGCTTGTGTTGATTTTTCCTACTTGGAAGTGGTAAACTTCCCAGTTGCCACTTAACATGAACTCACCATTTAGCTGGGTTCACGTCATACAGGACAAATCGTAAGGGTAAGTTCCAGCCAAATGGGAACTGTGAAGTTTCCAGAAACGTAGTCGGTATTTTTCAGAGCTCCGATTGGCGTCACATACTGACATCAGTCCTTTGCTAAATTCATCACTTTGCAACTGTATTAACTGTATACCCTTTAGTCAAAGGGCCCGTGAAAGTGGAAAGTCTGATAAAACTGTGATTCCAGCATTGGCTTTGGTGATGATGTGACTGATATAATTGCATACACTAAGTTGTGCTCACAATTTCATGGCAGACAAATTATTCCTACTGCTAGTGCTAACTTTTAGTAGTTTAATAGTATACAATTTGTTATAAAACAGACACACACTGTCCTGCTCCTGTACAAGAGTTGAATGAACACCTTTGTATAGCTTTACTTCAATGTTTAGGTAGCCCCCGCTAAACTCTTACACCAGACCCCCTCTTACTCCTGTTGTGGGTAGCCCAACTTTCAGCACTGGTGCTCTGACTATTACTGACTATGTCGTGTTGTATTCAGCTCTTCAGTTTAAGCTATTATACTGCTCCCACTACTCTATTGGAATTGTTACGCACACTGCCTCCGTGCATACGCACGCACGGTGGCATGTCCTTGGCATGCAGCCAGGGGTATCACATTCAGATAGGCTTTTTAGTTAATAAGCTAATCAGTCCTGATTACCATGGCATGCAGTGGGGATTGACACACACACACACACACACACACACACACACACACACATGCGAGCAAGTGTTTCCTACACCGCTCCTCGTAGATTCCCCCGTTGCCCCGCCTCCCCGTTCCTACTACTAGTAGGAACCTTGACGGAGGGGCGCCGTCTCGAGCGAACTTGAGCCACGAGAGACACCACCAAGCACGCCGTGTCGAACGTTCGCTAGAACCGACTCAGCCCTGTTTGAGTTGCAACCCAATAGGCACAGAATAGTAAATTATTACCCCTCCCAAGGCAATGCCAACATTTCCCACCACAGAGCAAAGTCGGGCACTGCGGGCAGTGCTGTCCTCCTGGACGTGACGTGTGCGTGTGTGTGTGTGTGTGTGTGTGTGTGTGGTGGCGATGGGACGGGTGACGGGACAGAGGAACGGGGAAGCAGGGGAACGGGGGGAGCTACGGGAGGCAGTATTTTAACAGTTATATAAATTAGGCATGGGACTAATAATGGCATACAGTTTGCCATCAGTCCTGTAGCAACCCTTGATATAGGACTATCATTTAATAATTCATATGAATGTGAAGTCATATAGCCTACGTATAAAGAAAAAATATATATATTTAAAAAAGGGTCATTAGAATAGGCAGATATTTCAAAGAAGAAGAGTAAAATTGCATCTTTGGAATGGACTATGTCGGCGGTTTGATGGGATGCATTCCCATTCCTTACCAGAAGGGTGCATTGTGTACTTGGCTGACCAGGCTAGGCTTACATAGGGACAGACTACTACTGTACAGACCAAGGCCTTTTTACACAATTGTCTGTTATTTCAGTCATTTATATCATTAAGGGTGAGCTGTTTTGCTTTAATAGTTCAGGCCAATGGAGAAGCCATATGTGATATTATATATAGGTAAGGGTGAATGGAATTGTTGATGGTGTCAGCTGTGGGTTTGCCAATGTTATCTCTTTTTCATGCTTGTGAATTCCCTCGCCCCATGTACCGAGCGTACAGTAGTAGCATCCATATCCACAGGTTTCATTACACATTGTAGTAAGTGTGTGTGTGCGTCCGTGCGTGCATGCGTGCGTGCGGTCTGCCAAGCGATTTAATCCTTCAATTTTACACACCCCCAGTCCCTAAACTCTTATTCCCTCTTTATCCCTCCTTCTCCTTGTTACATGTGCTACATCAAAGCTTAGTGTACATCAATGGTGTGTGTTTGGGGGGGGGGTATTTTGGGATTCAATTATGTTTCCTGCAGATGCATTCGATTGCTTCATAGCACAGGGAGTCCCCCGTGCATTGATTATCTAAATGTAGTGTGAATAGGTGGGTGTGATCCTGCTTGGTGCTGGTGAGGGAACATTGTGCACTGGTGTGTCTCAATGTGTAACTGAATGATGTACAGTATGGCTGTGTGTCATTATGTTGCTAGTGGAGTGTGTGTCTCGTCAATCACGTCTCTTAGATATTTGGATATGAAATTCTCCTTCATTTCTGAAAATGTTTTTGGGCAAGAAAAGGAATGTAGAGAATATGCGCATGCATAAAGTGAGTGACGAAGTGAGTTTAGCATTGTTTAACATCTTTTAATACAATATGATAGTAACCAGCATAACTGGTATGATGATGATGATAATGTCAGGTGAATACCCTCTGTAATCGTGACTAATAAAAAGGCGCAAAAGCGTCAGTCTTTGGCAAACACCGATGTAGAGCACAGTTGAATAATGATTCTAGATGTCTGCTCATCTCAATATTATCTTATTTCCTCGCTCCTCGATTTTACTGGAAAGGTGCGTTCAGACTTTATTTTAAATATTCGCCTCGGTTCGTTCCATTTATGCTGTACCAGGTCGTGCCACGCCCGTTCGCGGCGCTCGCGCAACTTCTCATCTTTGCATTGACTTTGTATGTAATCGCGCTGCTCTAGCCATCCAAGTCTGAATGCAGCTGAAGTCGTTCTGGTCCATCATTTTGAAATTCATCCCAAAGCTTGCTCCAAAGAAAGAGGAGGGGTTGATGAGGAGAGCGGCCTTGCCAGAAGACAATACTTCGATTTAACTTCTTTTTTTCACGCTTTGCACTGCACGCCCTGCTACTGTACCTCCAATGAAGGAGGAATTGGACATTGACTCAACTGATTGTAGAAACAGAGGCTGAGAGGATGCGAAACCGACCAGACGTGCCTGTTAGATCCCTAAATGTAACGACCAGAGATGAACTAAATAATTATTTGGATGTGATTGATGTCTGACCTTGCACAGACAAACAGCACATGCACGTGCGTGTGCGTGTGTGTGTGTTCATTCAGTTTATCACTGAATGTACTATGCACACAGAACAATGAAGAGATTTTGATAACATTGATGGAGTGATAGTAATGATGCTGATGATGACCAGAATTAATACTTTAATAAATAAATGTAATTAATATTAAATTTTGAGCTTAGAGTGGTTGTCACCTCATGTTGCTTTTCCTGTGGTGGGTGCAGGGGGGTCATCCTGTTTTTAGTCCAGTACCTGCCTGTAGACCCTATCGCAATTTGGTGTTGGGGGAATTTCTCACTTGAACTGAGTCAATGGGTCCCTAGACATGAAACATCAATGAGGTGCTTGTCCGCCATAGTGCCACGAATGGCGCAATGGCCACATCAAAAATGGCCGCCATCGGCTATGATGAAAATCCAACCTTTTTGTTTTTTAGTGTTTAAGCACATGTAATACATTCATTTTGACTAATTGTGGTGTGTGGAATTCATTTCTGATATTGTTTTGATGATTTGGGGTGATTTTGACCTTGAAAGGTCATAGTCAAGGTCATTTTGCTATTCCACAGACCTTGGCCATAACTTGTCCATTTTTAGGAGTAAGAACAGGAACAATAAGTCTATTTCAACTAAATCTGACTCTTAAAATTAATTTCTGATATTGTTTTGACCATTAGGGATCATCCTGTCATTGAATTATTGATGTTAATGTCATTTTTCAATAATTCGATTATGATTCTTTAGTCGCTTTTACTATATATTTTCATGATTTGTTTTCTTTACATAGACAAAATACATGGGCATGAGAAAAACAACAACAGCACCATATGTGCTGTGTGAATAAGCCCATTGTACAAAAGACTCTGTCCATGGCCCAAATGAGCCAATTCATTGCTATGGCAACCCCATAGTGGAGGTAAGTCAATATATCATAAGAATCGTTCACTTGATGGTACAAGCACCAAATTTGGTACACAAGTGCTTCAGAACCTACTCTCTCAGAAAAGTACGTTGTCCACTTGAAAAAACTAAATGGCCACCATTTTTCAAGATGGCCGCCAAATGAAAAGGGCCTTTTGTGGCAGTTCTGGACAACCGTGGGTCCGACCAACTCGAGACCGGGCACTGCACTCCCTGTGTGTGTGTGTGGAACGTGTGTGTCGAATTCGGTGAAGTCAGTGGGGCAAACGGTTCTCGGGTTACATGGATTACAGATGTACAGACACACACAGACTTGAATATATGTCAATGGGCAATGCCCATTGGGGTTTTTTTTAGATGATGGGTAAGAAGAGATAGATGTGATGTCAGGTGGTGTGGGCTAAGAAGTGGTCAGGGCTAAGATAAAGTATATGAGATGTACAGTAAGTGCAAAGAGAGATGGTGAGGGAGGGAGAAAATTATTTGTACCAATTGACCAAACAGTAGACAGTAGTGTAACAGGTTAAGGTGAGTATAGAGATGGAAATGTTCTAGCAAGTGAAGCCAGTGTATTGAGAATATGGGACATATGTGTCAGGAGTTATTTGCCGTACGGTTGGAAACGGTGGCACTGATGAAAAGGAGGCACAGCTGGAGGTGGCAGAATTAAGGATGCTATGGTTCTCATTAGGAGTGAAAAGGAAGGACTTGATCAGAAATGACTAAATTAGAGGATCAGCCCAGGTTAGAAGGTTTGGGGATAAAGCAAGAGAGGTGAGGTTGAGATGGTTTAGACATGTGAAAAGGAGGGATGAGGGTACATTGGGAGAAGGATGCTGAAGATGTAGCTGCCAGGTAAGAGGATGGCCAAAGACGAGGTTTAAGGATGCTGTGAGAGATGACATGAAGGTGGCAGGTCACAGAGGAAGATGTAGAAAACAAAACCAAAAGGGGTCCTCCCCTTTTCCCTGTGCGTGCACACACACACACACACGGTACTGTACAGTACACTACAGTATGTTACAGTACAGTATGGTAAAGTACAGTAACGTGCGGTACGGCATGGTACAGTATGATACCATAAGGTATGGTACAGTACAGTATGATGCCGTACAGTACAGTAAGGTACAGTATGATACCATACCGTACCGTACCTTACTGTATGGTATCATACTGTACAATACTGTACTGTACTGTACTGTACCGTACTGCATGGTACCATACTGTACCATACTGTACCTTACTGTACCTTACTGTATGGTATCATACTGTACTGTACTGTACTGTACTGTACTGTACTGTACTGTACCGTACTGCATGGTACCATACTGTACCATACTGTACCTTACTGTATGGTATCATACTGTACCTTACTGTACTGTACGGCATCATACTGTACTGTACCATACCTTATGGTATCATACTGTACCATGCCGTACCGCACGTTACTGTACTTTAACATACTGTACTGTAACATACTGTAGTGTACTGTAGAGTACCGTGTGTGTGTGTGTGTGTGTGTGTGTGTGTGTGTGTGTGTGTGTGTGTGTGTGCACGCACAGGGAAAAGGGGAGGACCCCCTTTGGTTTTGTTTTCTACATCTTCCTCTGTGACCTGCCACCTTCATGTCATCTCTCACAGCATCCTTAAACCTCGTCTTTGGCCATCCTCTTACCTGGCAGCTACATCTTCAGCATCCTTCTCCCAATGTACCCTCATCCCTCCTTTTCACATGTCTAAACCATCTCAACCTCACCTCTCTTGCTTTATCCCCAAACCTTCTAACCTGGGCTGATCCTCTAATTCAGTAATTTCTGATAATGTCCTTCCTTTTCACTCCTAATGAGAACCATAGCATCCTTAATTCTGCCACCTCCAGCTGTGCCTCCTTTTCATCAGTGCCACCGTTTCCAACCGTACGGCATGGCTGGTCTCACTACCATCGTATACATCTTCCCTCTCACTGGTAGCCTTCTGTCACAAATAACTCCTGACACATATGTCCCATATTCTCAATACACTGGCTTCACTTGCTAGAACATTTCCATCTCTATACTCACCTTAACGTGTTACACTACTGTCTACTGTTTGGTCAATTGGTACAAATCATTTTCTCCCTCCCTCACCATCTCTCTTTGCACTTACTGTACATCTCATATACTTTATCTTAGCCCTGACCACTTCTTAGCCCACACCACCTGACATCACATCTCTCTCTTCTTACCCATCATCTAAAAAAAACCCCAATGGGCATTGCCCATTGACATATATTCAAGTCTGTGTGTGTCTGTACATCTGTAATCCACGTAACCCGAGAACCGTTTGCCCCACCGACTTCACCGAATTCGACACACACGTTCCACACACCCACAGGGAGTGCAGTGCCCGGTCTCGAGTTGGTCGGACCCACGGTTGTCCAGAACTGCCACAAAAGGCCCTTTTCATTTGGCGGCCATCTTGAAAAATGGTGGCCATTTAGTTTTTTCAAGTGGACAACGTACTTTTCTGAGAGAGTAGGTTCTGAAGCACTTGTGTACCAAATTTGGTGCTTGTACCATCAAGTGAACGATTCTTATGATATATTGACTTACCTCCACTATGGGGTTGCCATAGCAATGAATTGGCTCATTTGGGCCATGGACAGAGTCTTTTGTACAATGGGCTTATTCACACAGCACATATGGTGCTGTTGTTGTTTTTCTCATGCCCATGTATTTTGTCTATGTAAAGAAAACAAATCATGAAAATATATAGTAAAAGCGACTAAAGAATCATAATCGAATTATTGAAAAATGACATTAACATCAATAATTCAATGACAGGATGATCCCTAATGGTCAAAACAATATCAGAAATTAATTTTAAGAGTCAGATTTAGTTGAAATAGACTTATTGTTCCTGTTCTTACTCCTAAAAATGGACAAGTTATGGCCAAGGTCTGTGGAATAGCAAAATGACCTTGACTATGACCTTTCAAGGTCAAAATCACCCCAAATCATCAAAACAATATCAGAAATGAATTCCACACACCACAATTAGTCAAAATGAATGTATTACATGTGCTTAAACACTAAAAAACAAAAAGGTTGGATTTTCATCATAGCCGATGGCGGCCATTTTTGATGTGGCCATTGCGCCATTCGTGGCACTATGGCGGACAAGCACCTCATTGATGTTTCATGTCTAGGGACCCATTGACTCAGTTCAAGTGAGAAATTCCCCCAACACCAAATTGCGATAGGGTCTACAGGCAGGTACTGGACTATTTGGTCCAGTGTCTCTGTAGGGTCCTGCGATCCGGCATTATGCAAGAACCCTCCTCTCCAGACTTCCAACAAACACAACAACACTGTTGGCACATCTTTATGAAGTGGATATTTCACCCTCCACATTACAAACTGAAAATGAAGCTGATTTAAGGAGAGCTGTGGCTCTGGCATGTGGTACACAGCATGCAACCATATACAGACACAGAGCCTCATGTCAAGACCTTCCTTGGGGATAATATTATTGGGGTGGTCTCTGGACAGAACACAGGCCATCTGTGCACCACTGCATAGCTACAGATCTAGAGTCTGCCTTAAGGCACTCCACTTTTAGGCGATAACCTAGGCAGTGTTGAGAATTGAGCTATGAAATGTAAATATCTGTCTATCTGTATTTATGTGTGTGTGGAAACAACAACATGAACTGTGACAGTGTAGCCTTAGCCTACTACAAATGGAAAAGGACCCTTTTATAACAATAAACTCTGAGACTGTACAAATGGACTGTTATGGGTCCATTTGGTTGTATTTGTACACTCAGGTAGGCCATTCTCCAAACCATTATATGTCGCACCGGCTCACGCACAGCTGTCGGTTGTAGTGTTGACATTTGCTTGGCAGGTATTAAAGAACATCTCTCATGTGTCAACATCGCGGGGGTCCGCGGTAGTCTGCGTGGGGGTCCCTGCGGAGGTCAGCATGGGGGTCTGCGGTAGTCTGCGTGGGGGTCCGCGGTTACAGTGAGTCGACTGAGACTACAAAGTGTTACTAAATGGTAAATGGTGCATTTATTTTATCCAAGGCGCTTTACATAGATTGTGCATTACATTCACCCATTCATACACCGATTGCGGCGGAAGCCATGCAAGGTACCAACCAGCACATCGGGAGCAATTTGGGGTTCAGTGTCTTGCCCAAGGACATTTCGACATGTAGACAGGAGGAGCCGGGATTCGAACCGCCGACCCATGGAACATTGGACGACCTGCTCTACCTCCTGAGCCACAGTCTGTTTTACTGCGCTGAGGCGTCATGGCGGCGGGTTCGCGACGCTCGTGCGACCGTTTAGACAATGGCATTAAAAGTGTCTTGTTGCGTAGAGACGAGGCAGCCAATCAGAACTTCTCGCCAAAGACTAGGGTGTCGGCCTGGTCGCGAAAGTTTCATGGGCATTCTTTAACCAGCAGCTTTACAAGGTAAAACACAAATAAAAAGTATGTCATGACATCACAGGTCCTCTCACATTTTGGGTGACTGGCTCCCCGGCGACCTCAGTCACACTCCTGATCTCCTTAGTAACTGTGACGTCAGCAGCTTTCAGTGACTGTGAGGCGTTGGGAGCTAATGGAAGCTATTAATTAAGACGCTTCACACCCCCTGCCACTACAGTCACCACAGTGACACCCTACAAGAGACGCACGCCCTTTCTAAATTGTCCCTCTCTTTCCCTGTCCAGGCAGGCCTCTCTCTTTCTTTATTGAACTGTAGGTGCGTGCTAATATGTGTTTTCAGTGTGATGTCTTCCTTTGGTGGAATGGTTTTGCACATGATTTTGACTTTAATAATTCATAAACAGTTGAGCTCCGAATTAAGGACGCTGCTGATGTTACATCACTTGTACTAAACAGTTTCCCAGAAGGACAATAACATGTCATGTAGAGAGCCAGTTAAGTGATGAATTGAAAAACATAATTAACTGGCCATCGGAAGATTTCTTTTGAACCTTTGGAAATATAATCTATTATATGGCTATGGCTTTGAGTTCACCTTGGTAATCCAAGGTGAACCTGGAAATCTCATTCCTGGCACAGCCTCACTTGACAAACCTCTGTCCTACGTTTTACAGTAGGATCACCAAAGGTATTAAGGCCTGCCTCAATGACCTAATTATTTTTACCCCTCACTGCCCAAACAGCAGCTGAAATTGAGACTCACAGAAAATATTTCAAGGTAATGGGCCAAAATATTTTATTAATTTTATTCTAGTAACTAGAATAAAATCATTCTTGGAGCCTTGACAATCCGGCCAACTGTTACAACTAGAATCTAGTTGTAACAGTTGGCCGGATGGTCAAGGCTCCACGAATTGACAAAGTCCAAGAATGCAGGTTTTTCTTGTTTATTTACCTCCAAAATAAGTCAATCAAACAGTCCTGTGCAGGATTCTTACAGTGTAGGCCCGAGGTAGAAATACTACTACCAATATAAATAGGCAAAAATAAAGTTTAAATAATAAATAAACAATTGAACAGCTAAACAGTTGATGCCCTCATACCTCATACGTGTACCTGACTAACTACCTCAAAAAAGTGAGTGACACACACAGCCACAATACTAGAGGGAGCATGAACAAAGATCTGGTACCACCCACATTCAAAACAATTATGGGTAAATTCTCCTTCTACAGAACGGCCACCCAGCCGTGGAATGCCCTGACCCCCTCCCCTAAAAAAAATGCAGATCACTTGCATCCAGTGGCGAAAATATCGACGGTGCAACCGGTTCAATGCACCGGGGCCCAGCCCCCAAGGGGCCCATGAAGGGGGAAGAAGAAAAGAAAAAAAAAGTCAAGGTGACAGTGAAAAGAAAGTCTAGGTAACGAGCCTACTCGGTCGCATGAAGAGTAACACCAAGGATTCGTCAGTTATGTCATTGACTGACTGGTTTATAAACAGCTTCAAGTCTGTAATACTTCCGTGTTGCATAACAGTGACATCACTGGCCAGTTAGCTGTCAGTAGCATAACAAAGCTCAGCTGTAGACTATTTTGTCATGTTCGGCGTTCGTGCTAATGAAAGACAGGATTATTATACAACTATTAGAAGATGTCTCTAGATGACTCTACAAGTTTAACTAAAGTGTTTTCCATCTGCCCAAAGTCATTTCTGATAGCCTGCATGCTGCAGCCCTGCACTCGTTTTTTTAATCATCCTATCCTGGTTGATATAACTCCATTTAGGTCAATTTTATAACATCATTTCTATAAGGTACAGTCAGCGAGTCTTTGCAAGACGCAACGCACCCCCCACCCCCCAGGTTTACTTTTTTCCCACTCTGTACATAGTGTTTTCGAAAATTCAACATAGCCACCAGTAATACGCCTTAAAGGCAATAAAGCGACCACTAGGGCAGAGACAGTGTACCGGAATAATGTCAAGAATGGGTCAAATTAATTCAGTAATTAAATACTATCAATGAAACTCTACTGTCTCAGCGATATTGTCTGGGAGTTGTCTTTGGGTCGTCACAACTGTAAATAAACTGTCTCAGATATTTGGAATATGTCCCTGGCAGTCAAAATGCCCAAAGCGATCTTTATAATCGTAATACTTAGGCACAAACAACTATTTTCTAAGAACAATATTGATAACTAAGAGATTGTGTGTGTGTGTGTGTGTGTGTGTGTGTGTGTGTGTGTGTGTGTGTGTGTGTGTGTGCGTGTGCGTGTGCGTGCGTGCGTCTGCGTGTGCGTGTGTATAAGCAAAAGTCGTGATGCGACATTTTCTGGTTTAGACACTTTGTGGAGTGGGCGGTGGCAGTGTGTAGTGGCAAAACACGTGTCGTCCGTGTGTTGTAGCCTGGTTAATAAACCAGACTAATATCGCACGGACCGCGGGATATTAGTCTGGGGAGGCTCAGCTTGGATTTCATTTCCAGGGGGGCGGGTTGAAACATTTTCTCTTTGACGCAATTGGTCAGAGCTACTGTCAGTCAAAGGTCTCAAGCATTGACAGTCACTGTACCAAAGCCCGCCCATATTGCATACCGTGTCCCGATTGGCCGCCCCATTTCTCTGGTGTAGGAAATGGGCGTACAATTGAGCCTCTCCAGACCGTAATCCGTCGGCAGGCAACATTGTTTTTGCCAACGGCTGATTCGGTCTGGTTTATTAACCAGGCTACGTGTGTTGTGAGTGGCGTGTGCCCCCGTGTGTTGTGTGTGTGCAGCAGCATTACATATAGAGTGTGGCGGATGGAAGCATTACATGCTTCCTGCATTACATGCTTCAGCATTACATGCTTCCTGCATTACATGCTTCCTGCGTGACATGCTTCCTGCACGTACAGTATATAGTAATATAGTATACTGCGACCTAGCGGTCGCAATAAGATGAAACCAGGGCAGAAAGAGCCTGCAGGTTAGCCAGGGATCTACCAGAAGGCTGACAATGGGTCAGTGTGTGCTTGTAATGTCCAGTTTGAATCTGTGGAGTCCTTAGTATCTATGTCTATAGGGCACGGGTTGCCCTGTGACACTAGTTACAGGGCAACCCGGCTACTCACATGGCTATTTAATTAGAGGCATGCTAGGGCCACAGTTCTGAGCAAACCTTTCTGTCAGCGGAAGAGTAGAAAAGACATCCGGGAGAGATCAAATCAAGTCAGTCCTTTCATAGGTTTAAACATGCATCTGGGACATGGGTCTTATTTGACCAAAATGAGAGAATGACTTAGACATATATGAGGTTGTTAGAATGTATTGACCTGTATATGTGTATGCACACAGTATGCATGTAGATGCAGGCACAGAACACTTTTTTGCGTGTGCCTATTTGAAGCCACACTACAAGACGGGAGTGGCAGCTTTGTTGGCTTTACAGATAACTGTTGAGATGTGTATTTTAATTACTGTATGTATACATGCATGGATATAATTGGAGTAAATTAATGTAGGTATGTATGTAATTAGCCTATTTAAGTATATAAAGATAGTGTATTTTTCTTCTGTCTTGCTTTGTAGTTTTATTTGGAAGGAGGATGTATACCCTGAAGCCAATCGTAGCCAATCGGAATGGAATATGAAAAGTCTGACTGATACATCTTGATCGCATGCCGGTTTGTGAGAGTTTTGGAAACATTTTTGTCACGTGGAAATGAGCTTGGCCTACATGATAAGGCATTATCGAAGGAATCTAGGGAAAACAAATTGGATTGTACAGTAATTACGCCAATTTGAAAAATGTGAGGCAGAGGTTCTTCATTGATCTCTACTGAGAGTATGCGTCCAAAATGTCACAACAATCGATCCAGTGGTGTCCGACATTAGCTACTCACAGAAAATTGGACAAACACACGGATAGGGGTGAAAACATATCTCTCCCCCCGGCTGTTCTGGCCTGGCAGAGATTTCTGTAAGTTATATCATCTAACCACTTCATACAGTATGCTTCGTTTGACTGGGGTCTCCCTGGTGTCTTAGTCCCCTCCTTTTATCCCTCGACATATTTTCGCAGGAAGATAGATTTGTAGATTTGGTATTTCCGCCGAATGTTGGCCTATCATGACATGCCCACGCTAAGGTTCAAGTGGTTAATGTTATTGTCATCCTCAACATTTGTACACGACACGTACAGTATATACTTCATAAGATGGCAAACAGTGAAGCTATAGATTGTAGAAGAGTGGAGAGGCTCACTGGTGGTGAAAGGTGGAGCTGAAATATAAAGGGTCCACTCTGCAGCCTGTCAGTGTCAGGTCACCGTGACGGCCATTAGCTCTTATGTCATGATGGAGAAGCTGAAAGAGGCCATTGTCCAAAATGGCTTTATTGGCAGCCATTTAGAGAGGGCCAGAGAAATTAAAGAGGAAGGGAGTTGCTGTTTTTTCTACCGTTTTTCTCTTTCTGTCTTAAGGCCATGCTTTGTCGTTATCTCTCAGTAAATTATAATTAAAAGTGTGTGCATGTGCGTGATGTGCGCGCTGTGTATTTAAGTGTGCGCATGCTCTTAGCTGTCTCTTTTTTCAGCTTCAGATAGCAATGTCATAGTTGGACTGCTCCTATTCTCTGTCACAGCAGATACAATTATGGAGAGTGTCGGTGAGTGAGTGAGACAGAACGAGGGAGAGAGCACAAAAGAGTCTGAGAGAGATGGCAGTCACTTAGATTGTAATGGGATGTGCACAGTGCAGTTTTTCTAGCTATGGGACGGCATTAAAATGAATAGCTACTTAATTAAAGTAGTTTATTCACGCTCATGCCATGCACGCCTCAAATCCTGCTGTAATACAGTTTTGATGTGTCCGGCTGTCTGCTGTCCTTTCAGTTTATTTTCCGACAAATGCTGCCTTCCTCTGATTACACTGTTTTCATTGAGCCAATCTACCTGACAAAAGGTCATCGTCACAGACTCCCTGATACCTCCAAGAAGAAAAGAAACCCTGCAAGCTTACCGTGCCTGCTTTGCCTGACTGTCGTCACGACAACCACTCACCAATCCCGATAGCAAAGAGGTGTGGCTTGCCAGCAGCCTCATGACTGTGCTGCACCTCACCGCCCGTATTATTCTGAATGAAACTGCAAGGGAAGCGCGTGCTCTGTCTGCTCTGATCACCGGAGTCTGGAGGGAGAGAGTGGCAGATCTGACTTAGACATTCACTAAAAGGGGCAGTTGATCTGTACCCCACAACCAATAGTGTATTTTGGAGTGGACAGGTGTGTGTGTGTGTGTGTGTGTGTGTGTGTGTGTGTGTGTGTGTGTGTGTGTGTGTGTGTGTGTGTGTGTGTGTGTGTGTGTGTGTGTGTGTGTGTGTGTGTGTGTGTGTGTGTGTGTGTGTGTGTGTGTGTGTGTGTGTGTGTGTGTGTGAGAGAGAAGGGGGGGAGAGAGAGGGAGAGAAAGAGAGCGTGTCAGTGTGGCTGATGGAGGCAGAGGAAGAGAAGCTTTCAGAGCCGTTGAATCTTTCATAAAGATCCACCAACAACAAGCTGCTGACTGAAAGGACTTGAGAGAAGGGAGAGAGAAGGAGAGTGCATGATGAGGGTGTGCACTTTGTAGGCACACAAGACCGGGAGAAAGAGAGAGTGACTAGAAAAAAGAGGGGAAAAGTGTTCCAAAGAGAAATTCCTCTCTTCAGGAAGGTGCCGTGATCTGGGGTAAGGCTGCTCAAAGAAAATCTGACGAGTGACAGGACCAAGAGAAAGCCACTGCATTGGAGCGGAAGACAAGGGAAAAGAAGGGGGAAGGAGAGCAGGCTAATCCCTAAACCCGTGAAGCAAAGGGGCTGGCGGGTGGCGAGAGTGAGATAGTGTGTGAGGGAGAGGGTAAGCAAGCAAAGGCTAAGGAGCACAGAAAGCGCTCCCTTGTGTTGAATATTTTGCGTGTTACTTAGCCTCAATCTCTCTGCGTAAAGCTCTCTGTCCTGGGGTACAAGGAAAGGCACTGCTTCTGCCCCCCTCGCTGCCGCCTGCCATCACACGATGGGGAGAGAAAGATAGAGAAGAGGGGGGACGCAAACCACATCTGCATGACTTAACCGGGACTTAAAATCCACAGACTGAAGTCAGGTGGATTTGCATGCAGAATTTGGAAAGGAGGTGAGGGTCAGACTCAACAGAAAACCAGCAGGAGGAGAAGGAAAAAGCTTCAGCTGGGGAGAGGAGAGGAGAAGGAGGTGTGGTGGGATGTCGTCCAACGAGCTGAGCGCCGCGGAGTCAGACGCGTGCATCCGCACGTTCAAGGAGCACATGCACCTGGAGCTGGAGCCCCCGAAGTCGTCGGGCGTGGCAGGGGCCAAGCGGGGCGCAACCTCCCCGAAACTGTCGCCCCGGACGTCCCCGCGCCTCTTCCGCAAGCTGATGGTCAACAAGAGCATTCGACACCGCCGACGCTTCACCGTCGCCCATACCTGGTAAGGGAGGTTGGGGTTGGGCATTGGGGGTGAAGGGCGATGGAGTGGGGGCTTATAAATAAGAGTGAAGAGGAAGGGGGGCTCAGATGGATGGCGGAAGAGAATTCGGGAGGAGGAGAGAGGGGGGGGGGGAGGCATTGAAGGGGCGTATTAGGAGACAAACGGGGGTGAGGGTGGCGGGTGGGAGGTGAGAGAGCAGAGGTCGGAGCATGACGAGGGAGGAAGCGGGGGGGATAATGAGACAGAGTGAGACTGAGGAGGGGTATTAATAGAGGCACAGCCTGGTCTGTGGAAATGGCAATTCACCGACAGCTGTAACTTGTGGTCTACAAAGTGGAATGGGATCAAACAGATTTATTTGTTGAAATGGAATAAAACTAGAGCATGCAAACTGTTGTATTCCCTTTTGGTACCCATCTGGCCTGCACCTGGGTCCCTTTTGTTTTGACTGTGTGTGTTTTCTTTTTTGTGTGCTTGCTCACCTTTTTTAGAGGTTAGCAGAGATGTGGACAGCTATAGGGACTGGTGTGTTATGCAACCCAGTGGTTCCTGGTCACCTGGACCTGGTCACGGTGTGCAATATTGCACGACACAGCAGCAACACATCGCCTCAGCAACGCGCACAGCGTGTCACAACACGGCGCACAGCAACTCATCACAATCTTCCCACTGTGTGATACTGCACGGCACAGAGCAACAAAGCACAGCATCACACAGCATGGCACATCATGACAGCAGCAACACATCACAGCATCGCTCACAGCTTCACACAACCACGGCATACAGCAGCACATCCCAGTACCACACAGTGTGACACAAGCTCCATTCACCACTATAAAACAGACAACAATACAGCACCGTGTTGATTCGTCCATCACAATGAAGCTCCTTCATGTAGTCATCACACTTGGTTAAGAGAAGAGAGAATCTGTAGTGTTTTACTGGCAAAAGACGAGCATATATATTTAAGATAATAGATGAGCATCCATTTACGGAATGGTTGATTTTCACCTGCACTCATTATTTGAAAGAGGCATTTAGATGTTAATGGGGGTTTATGCTGCTACTGTACAGTATGTTATGCAACATGCTGTTCGTGGAAAAGCACTGAGGGGAAAACTGCTGCCATGGATTGGCTGGCAGACCTCAAGGTGACTCTTCCCCCTGCATGATTGGCTAAGTTCTACAACAAGGCTGTTTGATTTGTTGAATGTTAAAGCCACGGAAGCGGCTGGATGTCAAAAATCAAGATTTATTTCTTGCTAAATTGTGATTAATGCTTAATTAATTAATTAATTGTGTGTGTGTGTGTGTGTGTGTGTGTGTGTGTGTGTGTGTGTGTGTGTGTGTGTGTGTGTGTGTGTGTGTGTGTGTGTGTGTGTGTGTGTGTGTGTGTGTGTGTGTGTGTGTGTGTGTGTGTGTGTGTGTGTGTGTGTGTGTGTGTGTGCGCGCGCGCACGTGCGTGTGCATGCAGAAGAAGACATTGTTTAGTTTTTTTTCTAACCCCATACATTTCTCTAGAACAGCAAGGAAGGTAACCAGATACCAGATTGATACTTTATTTTTTAACCCATTCAGTACGGGAACCCCTTTGGTGTTTTAAGCATTATGTTATACTTTAGCTATCGAAAAATAGCAGATCTACAAGCTCATAGCGTGGCACCGAGTGTCGCACTACGAGCTTGTAGATCTGCTATTTTTGAAAAATCGTGAAAATGCGGCGCACATCTTTAAATATAGTGAGTGAACTTTTTTTTTTTTTTTTTTTAACTAAATTTTTTATTAGTTTTACAGGACAGACAAAAAACTTACAGTACACAACAACACCACAAACATACAAAGAAAAGAAAAAACTAAAAAGAACAGAAAAATAAAAATGAAAAAGACATCGACATTGCATTTCAAAATTGTTACATAAATGTATCTAGGCATTTACTATTGACTCTCATTCCCCCATACTCTTAAATATTGTCCATTTATACCATTTGTTTTCTTCCTGTAGTCTCAGACGGTGTGTCAGCTTCTCCATGAAATGTATCTCCTGAATCAAGTCCTCCCATTGCCCCTGTGTTGGAGGCTCCATCTGTCCCCATTTTCTTGTGATAGCTTTCTTTCCTGCCGCGAGTGAACGTTTTTAACTCAAATCTTTACTTCTTGGGGGATCCCTGGAAAAACATATTTTGAGATTGGGGCCTGGGGCCAATTACATATAATTCTGGGGGTCCCTGACATGAAAATGTTTGAGAACGACTGACATAGTAACATGGGTTTTTCAGAAAACTGTATTTTTTTTAATTTAGAACTGATTTAGAAAGCATTTGTAGAATCGCCCTCAGGTCAAAATATAGTCTTGACATGCAATCTCCAAGTGAATTTCTGCTTTGCGGTATAAATGTACCTGGCTGTAATTGCATGTGTGTGTGCATACAGTATCCAACTGTATCTTTGCGTCCACGAGTGGCTGACAGGACGTGTGCTCATGGCTGTCCCTGTGCATCAGTCAGAGTGAGAGGGTGTTCATGTCTTATCTCGTTCTCTCTCCTCTCTCTGTGTCACCCATTTCTGGGGAGAGAGAGAAAGGCCATGATAAACATCAGAGAGAAAGAGAAGTGCCAGCAGAACATGTTAGAGGAAAGAGCTTAAAGCCATGTTGAACCCGTAACATTGGAATGGTATAAGTCTAAATGTTGTCCTAGATGTTTATCAGTCTTTCTTCCAACCCCCCCTGCTGCACGTTACACTGACATTGGTGACTTATTCATTTGGGTCGGGACCCTGGTTTGAGACACTAAAGTTTCTCAGAATATACTAGTGAAATATGAATCTATTTAGTTGGTGACATCTGTGGTTGCAGAGTGGGGAAAGTGTCAGATTTTTTTTCTTTTTCATGTTTTACATTACATTATGAAATAAAAATTTTGATTTTGACTCTCAGTTAACGCAATGGATCAGAGCATGATGGATACGCTGCAAAATAGCATCTAATTTACATTGAGAAATTCCCTTTGATCACATTGTGTTTGTGTGTAAGATATTTAAGTAAACTAGCTAGATTACGGATTCAGCCCTGTAAACATCCTCTATAGCTCTCCAATGACATAATGTCCAATGAAGCAAGCATACGAGTCCATAGAGCACACATACTTTAACCAGTAAATCTGCTACCGGTGATATAGCTACAGTAGTCAGTAGTTGGGGTAACTGAGACCATGGGATACCACCTCTTCACCAGCCAGTGTGTCCATCAACAATAATTGTTGAGAGGGACATGGCAGCTCTACTAGAAAACCCTGTCAGCAAAAGGCTTAAAATGGAAATGGGAAAGGGAGAGGCAGACCGAAAAAAGAAAAGCTATGAAACATGCATTAAGTAAACCGTGTTTGCCTTCCCTGCGGAAGCAGAGTCAATACAATGGGCGGGTCACTGATTATGGTAAATGAGTATGCAATTAGCCATGCACTTTTACCAACCGACCGGTAATGGCTAACTTGCTGATGCATAACGGGTAAAGGTATCGGGCAGTTTGCCCCTGTCATTTTTATACAAACTTTGCATGGCTTATCTTGTTGTTTACTTCTATTTCCAGTTCAAGGAGACAATGGTAAAACATACAATATTATTAGCACAGAAAGCAAGTGGGATAATTGTTTATCCTCCTCCAGTCAAAGTTTGCAAATTGTTGCTGCGCTCTTTTCCACACACTCTTTATATTTTGTAATGATCTAGAACGTATTGGACTTTCTTTAACTTCTTTAACAAGGAAACTTACAAAGGTCTTCCTGGGTCACTTGTATCGGTTTAGAAAAATGTGTGCAACGAATGCAACGCCACAAACACTCTCTGGTTAGCCTACACACTTTCGGTTCTATCGGTTCTATCACTTCATCCTATTCCTTATTCCAGCCAGTGGAGTGTGGCTCTGATATGGAGGGTTTATATAGAAGCATTAAAAATGACAGCTCAAATCCAGCCTTTCGTTGTGAGAAAAGGGTCAGGCTCAGCTTATCAGTGACACACACGGTTTGTGTGCGCTCACGAACACACTCGCTCATTGAAGGCTTGTCTCTCGGAGTTGGATTATGAAATCCCCTTGCTTCCAGTCACATGCCTCAGGCTCTTTGCTCTGTTATGGCATTTAAATGTAGCCTGTTCAGAACAGTGGATTGTGCACATCCAGTTCGTCGCTGGTGCTGGACACAGTAACAGTTCTAAAGGATAATATAAGTCTGCACAAACAGCACACCTTCATCAGGGGATGATGAAGGCCAGCTATGGCTGAAACCTTGTACCACATATTATTTTCAGTGTTTTATACTAAGTAAACACTTAGGAGTAATTTAAGCAATGCTGT
This sequence comes from Protomyctophum parallelum, assembly GCF_964188405.1. Classification (NCBI taxonomy): domain Eukaryota; kingdom Metazoa; phylum Chordata; class Actinopteri; order Myctophiformes; family Myctophidae; genus Protomyctophum; species Protomyctophum parallelum. The sequence goes on along the minus strand of NC_139701.1, from coordinate 29,928,170 downwards.
AGTGCAGAGATTGTATTAATTTAATAATTTCAATGTGGCCTCCCATTCCCCTAGTATAACAGCACCCTTTATCCTTTTCTGTTCATATGCTGTCGTCTGGGTTTATTATACTGGTTTATTATTTCCACCTGTGCTATTGTCTCTGCGGTGTCGGCTGGCCCTTTATTCACATTTTTGTCACTAAATAGGAATGAGATTCACTGATGAGGGGGATCCATCCATCCATCCATCTTCAACTGCTTATCCGTAGTCGGGTCGCGGGGGCAACATCTCCACCAGAGTGTTCCAGACTTCCCTCTCCAGAGCAACATTAGTGACTTCCTCCTGGGGGATCCCGAGACGTTCCAAGGCCAGTGAGTCGATGTGTTTCCTCCAACTGCGCCTTGGTCTGCCCCGGGGTCTCCTCCCAGATGAGGGGGATAAATCCAGAAATAGCTTTTTATCTAGTACTGCCATTCTTACTAGGTTTTAAATGACACTCCCGTTCTCGACATTGTTAACTCGTCTCTCATCAATAATAGACTTTCTGTGCACTGGCCGAGGCTAAACCCATTTAGTTCCTGTTCACAGTGTCTGGTGACCTCCACTCAACTCTTGACCTATCTGTCACTTTGTCTGCTCACCTTGCGTGGCTTTTCTGTCTGGGTGCCTCTCATCTTTGGTCATCTTCTAGTCTTGTCTTTCTTTGTCTTTTGGTGTCTCTTGCTTCGCCATCTCTTGTGTTCTCTATCTATATCCAATTTTGAGGTATTTTTGAGGGGTGCAGCCACTCCCTTACGGAGCTGTGTGGGTGGCTGGCTGGGTGGCTGGGTGGCTGCATCTGAGCACGAAAACAGCATGGTTGTTTTTCACCACCTGTGCGCAACCTAACACACACACAAACACACATGCACATATTAACTGTATATCCGGTGATTTTGGGTGTGCCAGACTGACAGTACAGTACAGTACAGTACAGTACAGTACAGTACAGTACAGTACAGTACAGTACAGTACAGTACAGTACAGTACAGTACAGTACAGTACAGTTTATCTTTTTATCTTTTTAACCCTGTATCTGTTATTTTTTAGCTTTGATCTTTTTTCTTAATAAAGTCTGTTCCTGGTGTTCCCATGTAAAGCGCTTTGGGTATTTAGAAAAGCGATATATAAATCTGCGCTATTATTATTATTATTATTATAGTACAGTACAGTACAGGGTACAGTGGAGGGACATTGCAAAACTTCTACTGGTCTGGACAAGGTTTAAGAGAGAGATATGCAGAATTGCAGATAAAGATATGGAAGGTTTCAGACAGACTTCAGGATATTGGTTAGGTATTTATTCACCATAGCTGAAATGTCAACCTTTATATCCATCCAATAGGCCATCTGCTATTGATTTGTTGTTCTGTCTTCTCCACTTTGCTCTGTGACTCACGCAGAGCGATCTTTATATGACTGATGATGTTGTTGTTGAGGCCATGTGTGTACATCCGTATCACAGGGAGACGGAGAGAGGGAAAAATGTATTTGTAGAAAACAGTGGGGTTTTAATTTGTATGGATATAGGCAGTAGGCACACTATAACACAAGAACAGGGGGAAAAAACATTAAAGAAAGGGTGTTGGCAAGAAAAGTGCACGGACAGATGGACTCATATAGGAGTGAAATATTCCCTTGTTTCGGTTATTCCAGCCTGCTGTGGATAACGAGGGAGAGAGATGGTGGGAGAAGTTAGACAGATAGACCTTCTTCTCTAAATCTTGCATCCCTATTTTGGGCAGGTCATTAATCATTAAATATGAAACATTTCTAAATGCTTTTAGATTGCATATTGTTGCTTTACGACACTGTCATGCAATGGTTTTCTTTTATTATATACTTTTTCCCCACTTGAGCCACTTAAGACATTTGTTCAAAACATCCATGGAATATAAGCCTCCGTGTGCATTACAAACGAAAGCACAAGTCATTACAAAATGTTGTATTGACTTAATCATGGATCATCCACAAAGTAACAGTTTTAAAACTGTTACTTTGAGGACGATCCATGATTAAGCATTACACTTGTTTACAACAGGGCCCACCATTTCCAATTCGTCAGAACATTTAGAGACGTACAAATATACACTTCTATAAAAGAAAACAGGAAATCATCATATAATGAAAGTAAAAAACATGTACAGTATGGGGAGAAAGGGGTGGGGCCGTGCGGGTGGGGGGCTCAGATTTAATTTACAGGGGCCAGTTTCGAATTGCAGCTTATACAAACTCATCAACATTTCCTGTCTGTACGTTTATATACAGTATCTTCATTTCCCATCTGTAATCCCCCCCCACTCCCTCTCCCTCTCCCTCTCTCACCCCCTCTCCTTCCAGCCAGTCTTTCCTGAACTAAGTCAACCGAGCAGAAATTGACTTCTCTGGATGGATGAAGTAGCATGAGTGATGTTAGATGCCCTGTCACACACTGACAAGTGACTCAGAGCTGTTAGTATGTGTTAGTGCATCTAACACAGACATCTGTGTTCATACTGTGTGTGTGTGTGTGTGTGTGTGTGTGTGTATGTGTGTGTGTGTGTGTGTGTTCCTCGATGCATCTCCCTCCCTCTAAGTCTGTCTCTGGCCCACTCTACCCTCCCAAAATAATGTAACATTTGGACTTCTCTGCTGTCACGTCTCGTTTTTCTATCTCAAACCATTATGTTTAGTTTTTTTTCAACTTATTGTTTTTATTGTCATTGTCCGGGTAAACAATACATTTTATACACAAACACAGCATAGCATCATTAGGTTCAACTTCTCAGTACAACATTCACATTGTCTCCCAAAGAGACCGCAGCAACATTAAAGGTAACACTTTTGGAGATTTTTTTTTATAGTAATCATACATTTATAATAATACTAACAATAATAATAATAATAAAGTGAAAAAATGTAAACATGAAAGATCAAGTAGTTCAGTCAACGGAAAAAAATAAAATAAAAGGAAAGGGGGAAGAGGGGGGGTGTCCATCAATCAAAGGGAATGATAAATAGTAGATGCGAGTTACAGAACGTACCATACATATTTTTATAAATACTGTCACAGTGCGCATACCCACATATTGTACAATCATAAATAACATTAAACATTCATAATCTCTTTGTAGAAATACATCTTGGTAATGTTAAATCTTGATGCGTGCGAAGGGCGTCCATTTCTTAATAAATTGCTCATTTTGTAGCCTCACCAAATACGTAATTTATTCCATGTCTCTAATTTCTTTTACTTTATTCAGCCATTGTTCGTGGGTTGGAGGGTGTTTTCCTAGCCAATTTATTGTGATAGTCTTTTTGGCCGCTGTTAAAAATATCTGGAGGAGGTATACCTTTTTCCTACCTTCAAACCCAGTCGGTACTACTCCTAGAATAGCTATCTTGAAATCTTGTGGTCAAACACTATTAATGTCATTAAAAACAGTATTCCAGAATTGCTGTAACTTAGGACACGTCCAAAAGATATGCGTATGGTTACCGATCTGTTCACCACCAGCACTCAGTTGTAGGAGTAGTGCCTGCTCTACCAGTCAATAATGTCTTAAAAAATCAGCTTACAATTTTCCATTGATATTCTCTCCAAGAGTTAGAGTTTGTTACTTTATGCACTTCAGGCATCTAGCCCACTTGGCTTTTATATAAAGAGAGTTATTAGGAACCATTTCTAACAGAGTTTGATATAAGATAGAAATTACTTTGGTAAATGAACCATGATTTTGAATGTCCATAAAAAGAGATTCTAAACTCGAAGGGGTTTGAATTTTGTCCCAGTCATCATGTCTTTGTAAATAGTGTCTTAGTTGGAGGTATCTATAAAAATCAGTTCTGGGCAGATTAAACTAGTTTCTGAGTTGTTCAAATGACTTTAACTGATTGGAGGAAAATAACTGGTGGACAAACCTCAGGCGTAGCAAACTCCACCCCTGGAACCCAGCGTCTAGCCTTGAAGGCACAAAACCTCCCATGCACCCAATTGAAGACATGCCCGATGATAGTTGAGGCAGTTTAATCTTTATTTTTATATTATTTATTTTCTTCCTTCCATATTTTAATTGTGAACCTAGACTAAACTCCCATAGCATCTCCATTTATTTTATTCCCTGAGGGAAGGACTGCTAGTGGTGACTGTGTGCATAGAGTTTTCTCAATTTTTAATCACCTGGTTGATAAATAATTTTCTAGCCACGTAGTTAGAGGTCTGAGTTGGGCTGCCCAGAAATAGTATTTTAAATTAGGAAGACACCAGCGGTCTTGGCCAATTGTAATGTTTTGAGACCTGGGTCGTTTGCCCTGCCATATGTTTAGTTTTAAGTTCTAATTTACAAATGATATATTTTCCTCAAATCCTGATCCAGATGTTTTGGCAAAATTAATGTCTCTGCGGTTTGCTGGCAGTTATCCAAGTGTCTCTGTGATCACTGGGCATGTCCTCAGCTCCAGACAGTATTAGATAAGAGGGTTAAGAATACTCCAGGCACCACTTTATTGTTAATAATATTATTATAGGACCACTACAGACAATTGCAGATGAACATTTCATATTGAGGAATTAACATTAGGCAGACACTCTCACTTACTATCCTGCTAACAAATTGCCCACAAATTCCTCCCAAGGTTTTTAATTAGGTCTCGTAACTGCCTACATGCCATGATGGCCAACTTGCAGTCACAACGCCTTCTACATACAAATGGGAGCAAGGCAGGTTTGATTGCTGTCAACAATTACCCCCCGCTGGCTGGATGAATAAATATACACTTAATAGAAAAATAATGAAATACCGTGGACAAATTGGACGCAGCTTGATGACCTTGACCGGTGCAGATGACCGGGAATAAGATTATATTAACCTGTAGCTCACGTGTGCATGTCTGTGTGTGAATGGGTGGGTGATGCGTGCAGATATACCAGCTGTGTATTCCTTTTTTACTGCCAATTCAACAGAACACAAGCGTTCATTAAACCCATAACGAGAGCTCTCAGGCACCATTTGTGAGCTGAGCTGAACATAACAGTCCAATTTTCTCCCCTTTTTCACTAGCTGACTGTCGTAAGCAGAAAGTACCGATTATTCTCAGTCTGATCAGCAACTGTCTGAAAAACACCATAGCATTTTTTTCCTGTAGTCTTTTCTTTACATATTTTTTTTCAGATGTCAGGAATACAAATGCAGGTAATCATTGTGTTTTCTGTTATCAAATAATTACTCTACCAGAATTGGAGTGTGCATGTTCACATTATGGCTGATTTATTCTTGGTTATGTGGTGTGTCGAGCACCAAAAACAGATCTTATTACAGGGTTCTCATGGTCATGAAATTCCTGGAACTATTTTGAAATTAGAAAAAAACGTTTTCCACTCCTGGAAAAAGTTTGTAATCTATCAAGGGGCCTGGAAAACTATTTGGATATACACAGGGGCGCCTAACTTTGTCAGCGGTACCTGCGAAGCACGCGTGCACATGCACACATATGCACGCGTGCACATGCACACATATGCACGTGCGCACGTGAAGCTAATTTGTCTCTGTGAAGAGACAGCTCAGTGTTTTCTTATTCAGGTTAATTGAGTTGATTCATAAGAGAGAGAGAGAGAGCTGGAACCAAAGAGTTTACGAATAGATTGCGGTTATTAGTGTATAATAGAATAATAATCTGGTCGACTACTTTTTGTGAGCGTTACCTAAACATAAGTCAAGTAAATTGTATTAATTTATCATTATCAAGATACTAAAATGTCTTTGGTAGTTTGGTGTCTGACTGGTGAGTTGAGTGAGTCAGTCTTTGTCTGACTGGCAAGAAGCACAGAATGATCAAATATACGCAATATATATGTGTCTGTGTTTATAATGCAATTCAAAGGTCAGAAACTTGAGGATTGAGTGCTGTTTATTTCTGTCTTGTGTGTATGTGCGCGTGCGTGCATGTGCGCGAGTGTGTGCGTGCGCGGGGGGGGGGGGGGGGGGGGGGGGATATGTTACCAGGTGGCCAGTGTTTATCCATGCTGGGATATTGGCTCTGAGGCATTGGCACAAAATGCAGAGTCTGGTTATGTGGACACATGATCCTAAAACGCACACATGCCAGATGCACGTCTCCCTCCGTTTGCATGTACAGTACACATCACATTGCATCCCTCTCAGACAAACACGCACACGTGTTTGTATGGAGAGCCTCCATCCCCACCAGCTATGGGATTTTTTAATCCAGCTCCATTGAGCCTCCATTATAACAGGATTTTCAATGTGCTGTATCTCATGTAGAAGAAGGGACATCCGCACACTGCCACTTGCTAGTTCAGAGCAATTTTATTAATTGAGCAACGTTTCGGTCTTGCGACCTTCCTCAGGCTTGAGCCAAACACACAGACGCTGCACGACACTAGCGCATTTCTCAACGCTGCCCGTCTCCTGTTGAATCTGCGTATACGCGCAGCACCGCAGTACGCGCTGATCTTATTCTGCGGACTACACGTGGCTCTTGGGCTTTGCTTGGCATAGTTTCCATAATGCTAAAGTAGAATCCATGGCAAACTAATATCAAACACGACACTGGGGCACAGAACTGACTGACACAGTATAGCAGGCAGGCTGAGAGTGAAGTAATATAACGTCAAGGAGCCAAAGAGGCACTGCAATGCAGTGTGTCTGGATTTATTGGAGAGTGGAGACAATGTCGCAGAGTTGATGGTCAGTGTCCGTGCGCGCCAGCCATCAAGCACACCGCCATCTGGAGGATTAAAGTGTGTTATGCAAGTGTTCCCGGGTGCGCTGTTGAATCTCAGGCAATGTGAATCATGGCCATCAGGGACCAGGCAACCATATTCGGAAACGGTTCCAATGAATCGTATTCAGTCCCTCTCAGTGTGAATCCCCTATTAATCTTCCACAGGCCAAATGATGTTAAACTTTTTATTGAAGAAGCCGCCGATCAGACCGCTTTGCTTGGCCCAGTGGATGGGAAATTTAGATTTAAACAACTCACTCATTGATTCACACGTATACCAAAATCTGTTGGTAAAACATGCTTCTGGCCTGGGCCATGGCTCAGTGGTCCAGGCACCTTGGCTTGTAATCCAGTCAGGCAGTGTGCTGCGGGTTCGACTCCTGATCCCGACGGCCTTTACCGCATGTCTTTAAAAAATATATAAAATAAAGGCGAGAGCATGTGATTCATTTCGATTAATGAATTATTTACAAAGTGTCTATAGTAATTACATATTTTTTTAATCGAGTTCCGGCTCTAGTTTTCTCTGTTCAAATGTGTCACCATACAATGTACAAGAAAAATCTGTGGTTAATTTAGTGAGAGAGTGTCAAAAATGGTCCTACTGTATTATAATGGTCCTTGTTCCACTCTATAACATAAAGTAAAAGTATAATTTAAGGCGGTGGTTCTCATAGTGGGGTCTGGGGACCCCCAGGGGTCCTTGGGGGGACATAGAATAACATGGGGTCATGTTAAAATCGTTACAGTCGTTTCATATAAGCATTGTGGTCCAAAAATAAACATGCTGTCTCAGCGTTATTGTCAGGGAGGTGTCTCTGTATCGTCAGTTACTCATATGTGATACAGTCTGTTTCTAGTGAAAATGTAACTAATGCAGTAGCAGCACGTTTTCTCTCAGTCAGTTGATTCTTCATATCCATATGAGTGAAACGGCTGGGATGACATGTATATTTTTCAAACACAGTTCTTATATGAGGCAATCTAAAATCCCCCTATGGGGATTACAATGCAAATAAAAAGTACATGAACCCGTGGATTAGCAAGGATGCCATATATTTACACCCGTAGTCCTCATGCAACATGCCGGTGTCTTGCACCGAAAATAGCAGATCTACAAGCTCACAACGCAGTACCCGTGTGAGCATTGTAGGTCATTGTAGATCATTTATTTTCGGTGCGAAACACAATGCGCAACTAATGAGCAGCTATTTTGAGGGTTGGTAGCTAGTTTTGGTAGCTATTGGTAGATTAGATGGTGGATTGGGGTAAGGCATGCATGTGAATGGCTGAAGTGCCGTGTTTGGTATTATGGGTATGTGTACTGCCATGTGCCAGTGTGGGAGGACAGACGTGAGTGTGTGGGAGGTTCGTTATCAAATCAGCAGCACAATTGCACCGCAATTTTATGGTCAAGCCTACTTGATCTGGTCTACCGGCGTCGTGAGCTCATACATTGCTGTTTTCTGCATATTTCAGTTTGGGGAGTCTCAACCAAAATCACACAAACCCCCTCTGAATAAGTGAATATGTTGCGTTTGTCTGTTTCACATTTGTATGAATCCCTCAATCTGGGAAACGTATTGTATTCTCAGAGCCCTACTGCTAGCGAGGTTAGAAACAACAACATAATGTCCTCCTTATACTGGTTTCTACCCCTCTGGCTCTTTCCGTCTGTTTTTCTCCACCTGCAGCTAAGCCCTCTCTCTCTCCTTTCCATCCCTCTTCAGAGGTTCTTCCCATGAGTAGCCCAACATGCCCTCACCGCCCCATTTATGTCCATTAGGGCCTCCTTTCCAGCAGGGCTTGTTTAGTTAATGTCACATTGATTTATACACACACACCAACTGTGAGAGCCCTTTTATCATACATTAAGTTGACTTCCCTAATGGTCGTGGCACTCCACATGCAGAACTAGAGCAGGTAGAGTGGGTACTCCCCTTCGTAATCCACATTCCTGTAGAGGCCTAGTACTGTGTCTGGATTGGTAAAAGAGCCACCCATCGACTCATTTAATATACGGCAACCTTCCCCGTGTTTCTTCACTGGTCCGATCCAGAAGAGCGCAGTTTGCCGGCCACTGCTGACAATGAGGTTATATCTTCCCTTCTTCTATGGAGTCCTGCCTCAGGGCGGACCAGAGGTAGAAAGCTGTCGTCCCCTGATGTCATCGCTAGGGACACATGCTTCAGTAGGCAGGAACTGGGGGTGGCAATGAAGGACCGGTGTTTCAGTAGGCAGGAACTGGGGGTGGCAATGAAGGACCGGGAAGTCTGGCGTAGCATTGTGGAATCCATGATCTCGACCGTGGTTGAAAAATTATGATGATGATGACTGTATCTGGTTGATGCAGATGATGGTAGTGATGGATGTTGTGTATGAGGTGTTGGTTCTGTGTGATGACAACGCCCAGAGTGAGGTGTTGGTTCTGTGTGATGACAACGCCCAGAGTGAGGTGTTGGTTCTGTGTGATGACAACGCCCAGAGTGAGGTGTTGGTTCTGTGTGATGACAACGCCCAGAGTGAGGTGTTGGTTCTGTGTGATGACAACGCCCAGAGTGAGGTGTTGGTTCTGTGTGATGACAACGCCCAGAGTGAGGTGTTGGTTCTGTGTGATGACAACGCCCAGAGTGAGGTGTTGGTTCTGTGTGATGACAACGCCCAGAGTGAGGTGTTGGTTCTGTGTGATGACAACGCCCAGAGTGAGGTGTTGGTTCTGTGTGATGACAACGCCCAGAGTGAGGTGTTGGTTCTGTGTGATGACAACGCCCAGAGTGAGGTGTTGGTTGTGTGTGATGACAACGCCCAGAGTGATGCTTGATGTCTTCCTGTGGCCTTTTGAACCGTGTGTCTTCCCTTCAACCACATGAACCCAGGCGTCCCTACTCTAGGGCAAACCTTTGGCCAAAATGGCAGATCTACAAGTTCACAATGTGTTGCAGAAATGTCTGTCTACTAATCCAAACTCCAACCAACCTTTCTCATTTTTTTAATGTACGCCTATGGCCTTTCTATCCACTGACAGTCTATGGCTGAGGTGGATATACTGTAGTGTACCTCTGTAGTTAATGAAAACGCTGTGGCTAAATGGCAGTGAGAGACTCCATATAGTTAATGAGGAAAACATTCCAGAAGCGCAGTGGACTCTGCCTATGGAAACACATACACACATGTAAACGCAGCTACAGAGAAGCACACATGCAGTAAACGTATACAGTACAAACAAGTACATACATAAACGCACGCACACACGCACACACACAGCTTTACAGATGCTTGCACACAAGCACATTCAGGCACATGCATAATATAAATATTGCCATACTATAAATCATGCCATATATAGTAGGCCTACTGTAGATACTGTAGTGTACACTTAGGCCTCTAACACTGACCCTATGACAAATTGGTCATTACATCTCCCTCTCTCTCCTGATAAACACATTACTTTGATTAATTGGCACGATTGACTACCACAGTTTTAATTGACACGGCCAATGGCTGAAATAACAACTTCCTTCGTCTTCAGGACATACAGTATGTGGCCTTGAAAAGCTGACCGACAGTTCATCTTCAAGATGTATTGTCTTCTTGTTTCCTCCTCCTGTGTTGGTTCTAAGGCTCAGTAATCATTCACCCAGCTAGTGAATATCCCCAGGGCGAAGGACATTATTATTCCACATTCTAATGCATAAAATGGCCTAAATTTGGCCAAATAGCATAGCTGCTATTGACTCATTATCTGAGACTCCCAAACAAATGTTTTTATGCATGTCTTTTTATGCATTATGATGCGCGTGTTTTCCACAGAGGTATACTAGTATTTTTGTTTATTGTTGTGTGACCTGATTGTTGGTGTATGAAAGGCTATTAGGACTCTGGTTGTCTTGTCTTGTCTTGTCTCTCTCTCTCTCTCTCTCTCTCTCTCTCTCTCTCTCTCTCTCTCTCTCTCTCTCTGGTAACCTTTAAGATAATTTTCTCTGAGACCGTTTGGTCTGGAGGCACGCAGCTGCAAACCAATGAGCCTGCTGCTGACATTTGAAGGTCAGCTGAAGGAGTGGTTTGACCTGAACGAGAGTTAGCCTGGCCGTGAAACATTGATCACTCTCCAGGGCAGAGCACAGTGAATGTTAACGCCCCATACATACAGCACAGGATGTCTCCTAGATGTGTCCCGAGGCAGTTGTATCCTAGTTTCTGCATCGATCTCAAGTCAATATCAGTGCTGTCCTGTTAAATCACTAATTGCAGCCCAAAATAAATACATTATTTCTAACTTAACCCTTTACAATTATTATTTGGCATTTTAATTGCGCCCATATTTGTATCGCATCACTCTCGCACGCACGCACACACACAGAGACACACATTGTGGTGTACATTTCTGTACAATCAAATACTGCTCATACTTAGTCATATCCTATATTAAAATGGACTAATTGGGGAGGCAGGGCCGGCGGCCACGACCATAAACATAATGTTTACGAAATGTTAATGCTTAGATGCATGCAGAAGAGGCTACATTTCGCTCCCTCCAGAAAGACTGGAGCGCGCAGAGCGCAGCCACATGCACGTAGACAGCAGACACATACAGTCCTACATGTCCCGACCTAGCCCAAACATTTAGATTCTCGTAGTCCCGACCCAAACACGTACAGTAAACGTGACGTTGTTGTGATTAAACATAATGTGCCACGAAAAATAGCTGTCCATAGATGTCCAAACATGATCGCCTCGTTCGGCCAACAAAATATATCTCTCTCCCTCCACAGAAGCGCAGTGATGCCTGATTTATTCTTCGTCGTACACATGTTATGCTTGCATGCTGAAAATGGCTGATCTACAAGCTCACAGCGCGTTGCGGACGCAACGCGTTGTGAGCTTGTCGATCAGCTATTTTCAGCACGTGAAAATAAGCAGGCTGTGAGAACTGAGACCCTTCACAATAAAAGCATGCAGCTTTCACAAGTTGGCCCATAATAAAGACAAGGAAAAGGATTAGGTGGCATTTCACATTGCATATGAGCAATTTTTTGAAACTGAGGCACTGTCTCTGTCCTTTTCATTCTCGTTATTTGATGAGTGCTGTCATGTGTGTTTTTATTTTATTATATTACTTTTACGTATATATTTACTTTTACTATAATATATATATATTTAATATATATGTATATTTTATATACACCCCCCCCCCCTTCCCCCCTAGGTGTTCCCCGATATTTTTAGGCTATGAAAAGTGTTCCCTGGGACAAAAAAGGTTGGGAAACACTGGTGTAGAAGGTGTGTTCAGTCAGTGGTTGGTCTCTGTGTCAAACACTCTGATGGTGTTGTGGAACTTGTGGCACCGGTCCCACCTCCTCCCGCCCCCAAATACAAACATCTTTGTCCCGATGATGGTGGCAGAGTGACCATATGAATCAGGAGGTGGAGTTCCTCTTGTGTTAATTAAAGACCAGAACATTGTGCTGGTGTCCAACTTGTACATGCTAGTCTTGTAGTATCCGCCATGAATAAACATGACCTTTCCCAAGACACAGCCTGTGTGTTTGCCCCTCCCCTCTGGAACAGGCCCAGAAACCTGTGGTTTGAACCATTTGTGGGCGTTGACATCAAATACATAGAGCACGTTGCAGTAACCTGGATTAATTAATTAATAGACATTATCTTCAATCAGTACAGCTGTGTGGGCGTGGCGCATGGAGGGAAACTCATGGTGATGTTCTCTTCCAGGTGTCATCGGAGGAAACTTCCTCCAGTGAAAAGACACTGTGTTGTAGACGTGAACTTCAACATGGTCACTGAGTTTCAAATACCCTCCAATCGCATACACCTTGTGTCCGACCGTCACTGTTTTATAAGTTCCTCTTGGTCCGTTCAGATTCACAGTCCACCTCAACACTTTACACACAAGACAAGGCCAGTAAATCCCAAGTACTCAAGTGTTGTTCTGTAACATAATGAAATGACATCGCTCACACCACCACTTATATGTTGGTCCAGAGTACAGACCTACAAGTAACAATGTCATCATGATGACATCAGACTTGTCCAAATGGAGCTCCACCTGTCCAGTGGAGAGATGTGCTCCACTGAACAAACATTTCACCTGCATTAGTGTGGTTGCCAGAGGCAAACAGACTATAGTAATTGCCTGATTTTATTTAGGAATCATGTTTTCATCATCAACAACATTCCTTAAACATTCCTCAACGAAGTCCACACCCACAACACCAGAAGGAGCTCAACAAACCATGTGCAACCCAGATTTGGCACAAAAAAGGGACTAAATTAACCATTTTAGTTTTGCCGTCTTTTAATCCATTATTGTCTAACCAGTGCCACTGTAATCTCCCCAATGTTAATTTAACTCAGAGAGTACAGATTACAACCGGTTAAATGAAAACTGAGGATTTTACATTGTGTCTTCTCTTCCTGCCGCTCTCTCCATCTCCTGCTCTCTCTGTTGTTAATTTTTCATGAGTGGTACTGATGCAAAGTGTTCTTCTTCTCAAGTTACGCTCTGAAAGTCATTGGCAAGAGGTAAATTGATAGTGTTGAGGAAGTGTGTGAGCCTTGTTTTGGCGTGGGTGTGTTTAGTGTGCAAATTCAGCAAAAGAGAGATTATGCCTTGAGGAGAACATCTTAGTTTGATCTAATCTTAACTACTGTAGGCTACTGACAACAAGTCCTGTGTTATACTGTACATGAGAAGTGTGAAGTATTAGTTTTAGAAGTTATATTAATATTTGACTGCTTAGTTAGGTACAGTAGTATCCTGAGGCAGATAATTTCTGCATAGATCTCAAGTTTATAACGTGTTGTCCTGTGAAATCACTAATCTCAACCAATACTTTCAAACCAACTATTTCTTAACCCTTCACAAGTAATATCTCACATATGTATTATATCTGTAACCTACAGCTTGTTGTATTGACTTATAGTTTGTAAAGAAAATGAGAAAGTGTCACTTGATGTGTGTGTCTGTAATGTGTTAATGCACGTGTGTACATGTCATTGCATATCACAAAGCAGAATAGAAGAGCGCTGTTGACTTTAACAGGCTACTAGTACTGTATGTGGCATATCACTTGTTGTTTTAACCTATTCTGGGCGGGAACCCCTTTTGGTGTTAGCCTTATGTTATGCTTTAGCTATTGAAAAATAGAAGATCTACAAGCTCGGTGGCGCGCTACGGGCTTGTAGGTCTGCTATTTTAGAAAAATCGAAGAACGACTGACATAGAAACATAGCTTTTTCAGAAAACTGTCAAGATGTAGAAGACATTTTTAGATCTGATCTCAGGTCAAAATTGGTTAAAGGATATAATCGTGCGTGCGTGCGTGCGTGCGTGCGTGCGTGCTGCTCATGCATTCCATCAGACAATAATCCAGGTCACCTCCCAAACCGTCATGCTGACGTTGTCCCACATGCGTCGTCTCTCCTCTCTCCCACCCGACCGTCACAAGTTCCAGCCTATATAGCCTAATTCTTTCTCCATCACACGACGGGGTCATGCAAACTAGCCGGCCTACAAGCTCACAGAGCATCACAACCGTGACGCGTTGCAAGCTTGTAGGTCAGCTATTTTTGCCGTGCGACACCGCCGTGCGACAGAGTATGAACAGGGCTTTATCCCCTCTGACACTCCTCCCACGCTCCCATCCATTCTTATTACACGTATCCTCCCTTTTTCTTTTTCTTTTTTTCCTTGCTTGATTCCTCTCCTGTTCCTTTTGTTGTTGTTGTTGACGTGTCGTAAAGTGAAGGCTTGGGAGGATTCAGGGCAGTCATCACTAATTCAAAAGCCAGTACAAGCTTTCATTTCCCTCTGCGATGTATAATGCATCCATTATTCACCCTTCTTAAGAGATGCTTCTAATTGCTGACACGCACGCATGCATTGTATCCAAACACATGCACGCATGCATTGTATCCAAACACACGCACGCATGCATTGTATCCAAACACACACACACGCATGCGTGATATAGTATCACCTGCACATAAATAAGGAATGGATCCCATATACTGTAGTGTAAAACTTATCCACTGAGCCTCTCATTTCTAATTTCGGTTGACTCATGACATCATTAACTATGATTAAGCTTATTTGAAAACCATTGTCCTAGAGTGAGAGTAGAGTGGGGGAACTTCAATTCTCAGCTTCAGAGTGTTGTACACAGAGGATGCCAGAGGCAGGGTGCCGTTAGCTCAGGGACACACTTGTAAAACAGAGTACTTTTTCCACCACTTCTGCTCTGATTCTGGTTCCTGTCTCCGGTCCCTCGTAATGGCAGGTCCCTTGGTCCCAGCCCTGGACCTGCTACCTTGCTCCAACTGCACTTGCCCCGGTCTCCGCCCACGGTTCCATCCTACTAGCCTCCGCCCCCCTGGCTACCAGCTACCAGCCTCTTGCTTGTTAATAAACACCTTTCCTATCCCTTTCTCCATGTCTGAATCTACAATTGGGTTCCCCTGCTCCGTGTAACAGACACAAAGACAGTTCCAAGTTGATTATCTTTACCTTACTTCTGATACCTGCAGCTGTACTTACAGTACATAATAGTAAAACTAGAAGATAGGCCAGATCATCTCTCTTTCATCTATTCTCGCTCACTGTCTCTCTTTTGCTCTCTCGCCATCTCTCTCTCTCTCGTTCTTCCTGTCCACCCATCCATGCCTTCCCACAATAGGAGGCTTGTACCTCATTTCACTCTAATCCATTGCCTTGTTAGTTTGCTCGGCCGCTCCATCGACTGAGCACTGTAGAACGTTGACATAATAGTTATCTTAATTAAAATCTATGAAGGGATATTGGCTGGAGTCTGGCCAACGGGATTGGGTGGTGGTTTATGTAGTCACTGCTACCGATCGAAAGACACACGCACACACACACACACACACACACACACACACACACACACACACACACACACACACACACACACACACACACACACACACAGAATTTAACACACTAACAATTTAAAGGTTGACAGACGTCATTGTCCATGAACTAGTGGGGAAGCTAGTCAGTGCCATTTTTCCTCGAAGCCTACAGTACATTGAGCCGAGGAAAGCAAAGACAAAGTTAACCAGAAAATCAGCTAGCAGGAATGGCCTACGTTTTTTTTAACTGGCAATTAATTTCCCCATACACGATCCCTGCAGCTGCATCTTTATTCCTCTATTCATCAACACTTCCATCTCTCTTCTGCTCCACTTATTTGTGTCTTGAATTGGAGAAGAGATGGTATTTTTTTCTCTCGTATAGTCTTTCCAGTGCAACCTGTCCAGTGCACCGTAGATACCTCTCCAGGGACTAGTGCCCCGTCGATACCCCCAACGGAGCACAAACCTTTGTGTGAGACAATAGCTGTGTGAGGCTCCTGCTAGACACCACACCACGTGGTTAAAGTTATAGGTCATGTCTGCTCTGTGGATCTTATGTTACGAAGCCTAAAAGTCTAAAACAAAAAACGTTCCAACACTCAATGCCAAAAACACAATTAAATCGTACCACAAGTATTTGTGTGACAATTAATCGACCACAACTAGCTGTGTGAGGTTCCTGCTGGATGGACGCCTATAAATTGTCGATGTCTAACAAAAACAAACTATGTCTAACCAAAACTAATTTTCAGTATTACCCATATTGCTTCCAAGATTTGGAACTTCCCACGCCATGATATGATCAGGCCATCACATGCTTAGCACTTACAATAACAAATGACACTGATTTGTATCTCTACTTCAAACTCATGCCATCTGGACGAAGATGCAGAACCTTGAAGTGGGAAAAAGTTTGTTTTCGCAAGAGTTTTGCCCACTTAAACTAACTGCCTTGCTGATAGGATGAGCGTATAGTGGGGACCTCATGTATTGTCTTGGTGTTGTGTTAGTGTGCTATGTTGTTTTGGGGTATATGGTTATGTGTTTTTCTGTTAAACAGATTGTGAAGACTAATATCCCTGTGGGGACAATAATATAAAGATTAATATATTAACCATGCTTCTTCTGTGAGTGTGCAGGGTTGCAGTGAGCATGTTTGATCCAGTGGACATGCTGAGCATTGACACTGCAGGCAGTACTTCTGCTGCTACTTATGAGTAAGCCACCCTGGCAGAGTCAGCACGGTAGGCTACTGTAGGTTGTACATTACAAGTCCTGTCCAGTAATTACTCTGTCTAGATGAGAGGGTACATTGTACATGCGCATAGGCATAAAGTGTGTGTGTGTGTGTGTGTGTGTGTGTGTGTGTGTGTGTGTGTGTGTGTGTGTGTGTGTGTGTGTGTGTGTGTGTGTGTATATCTGGTTGGACCATATAATGTATAACCTAATTCTGATCAGTGTTTGGGTCTATTGTATTACGCCTCTTGTGCAGATCCAAATAAAATAATTCAAGTGTGTGTGTGTGTGTGTGTGTGTGTGTGTGTCTGCATGTGTGAGAGCGAGAGAGAGACGGGTACATGAGTCGACCATGCAGTGAGGGAGCATTACTATTCTGATTCATTAGTTAAGAGAACCCAGCTGACATTGTGTGAAGTGAACATTGTAATCCCTCCCCAGTGGGCATGACGTGCATGTGTGTAAGGCTACAGGCTATACAACCTCGACATGCAGAGACAGAGGTCATTGTCTACGTACTGTACTGTACTGTACTGTACTGTACTGTACTGTACTGTACTGTACTGTACTGTACTGTACTGTACTGTACTGTACTGTACTGTACTGTAATGTACTGTACTGTACTGTACTGTACTGTACTGTACTGTACTGTACTGTACTGTACTGTACTGTACTGTACTGACTGATGGCAGCAGCTCATCAACATTCCTGAAAAACAGTGGTGGAAAATAACAAAAACGAATTACTTTAGTAGGCTGTACTTAAGTACAATTTTGAGGTATTTGTTCTTTACTTGGGTATTTCCAATACTTTTACTTCTACTCCACTGCATCTCAGAGGTAAAACTTTAGTTACTAACTTACTAGTTACTTTGAAGATTTTTATTATTATTATTATTGTTATTATTATTATTATTATTACAAAACATACATTAACCACTGCAGCTCTATATACATTTCAACCATTTGAAAATAGCCGATTTACAAGCTCGCAGTGCACATTGGCGCTTGTACAGTAGATCTGCTATTTTCAAATGATTTGAAAACTTTAAATGAGACATTCTGCTCAACGAGTACTTTTACTTTTGGTACTTCAAGTTCATTTTGATCCCAATACTTTTGTACTTTTACTCAAGTACATTATTCACTCCAGAGTATTTCTAGATTGATACTTTTACTACTTTTTCCAGCACTGCTGAAAATGTTCTGGCTAGATAATCGAATAAGAGGCACCTGGTTGGTTTCAAAAGCCCAATCTAGAATAACTCATACAGCAGCTCCAGAACTTTTACAGCGGTGGGCCAAAGTTGGATGTAATGGCTAGTCCAGTGCTCCTTATTTCCAGCTGTCACTGTTTTCCCCCAAAAATGGAGGGATGTCGGAGTCACACTACAAGAACCTTTGGCCTTAGAATAAGGGAACAAGCCAATCAAAAATATTTTATGGAACAAGGAAAATAAAACACTTTTTGATCAAATGTTTATTTTCATAATAAACCAGAAAGGGTAAAGAATTAAAATTGTCAACATACATACATTCTAGCATTGAACCAAAGGGAAGAAATAATGTCGCCGAACATGATCTCAACAGCCATCTTCCCCATTGACTGTCTCTTAGTCTTCCAGGAGACAGTGGGGGCTCAGCATGCCACTTGGACACAGGCCAGGGTCTGATCAGCCTTGGTCGGGTCGCCTAGAGGAGGGTGACCCAGAAACACCCAACGATTCCCGGGTTTACAACACTGATGATGTGTCCAAGTTCATGCATCAGTAGATGTTTAATTGACTGATTGACCTATAGCCTTGTAGCCAAAAAGTGAACCCGGACATGTTGAGTAGTAATGAGTACACCAACGTTTTATGTTAGAAATGTTTAGTATGGGTCCCCAGCATGTAGAAACTGCCGGATGCTAACTTGCATTATGTTGAGCAATTTTCATAATTGGCATAATATCTGACCATACCATTAACAACCTATAGAAGGCAAAATATTCAAAATGTCATTATGCTTTATCTAGCATGTGTCAAATTATGGTTTTTTCCATGATGCTGAATCCATTCCAAGCATTAGTTTTGCAAAAAAAAAACACTCATTGGGCTTAAAACGGACATGCCCACTTGCCCAAATGTGCAGACATCATCCATTTGTGATGACGGCATTGGCCATTTTTAGCCCAATGAGTTTTTTTGCCAGTTTTTATGCCAATTATGAAAATTGCTCAACATCCGACAGTTTCTACATGCTGGGGATCCATACTAAACATTTCTAACATAAAACCTTGGTGTACTCAACATGTCCGGGACGGGTTCACAATGGGGCTCTATGGGCTGGCTACTAGACTACTACTATATGTGATTACAACATTCATACAATATTCACAAAGAAGTTGAGTTGGGAATCAAATGGTCACAATAGTGGACTTTCTCTGTACAAAGACCAGACAGTATAAAACTGAGACAACTGATAAGACTGGACCAAGAACAAAGTCTGAACAGAGGAACAAGTACTGTAGGATTATTGCATGCGGGTTGGGGGGCATATATGCCAGGATTGGGCCTAAAAAGCAGTGGCATCTACTTTTTTAGGATTTGTAAAGAAAGAGGAGCTGGAATATGTTATGTAAGAAAGTGGTATGGTGGCATTAAAGATATAGAATTAAATAATGTAATATACTTTATATCAGATGCCACTGGCTAACAGTAATATACACCCCCATCTCTCTCTCTCTCTCCCTCTCTCTCTCTCTCTCTCACTCACTCACTCACTCACTCACACACACACACACACACACACACACACACACACACACACACACACACACACACACACACACACACACACACACACACACACACACACACACACACACACACGCACGCACCATCATTGGACAATTCTCCACTTCTATTTCATCATTTCATATGAAACTGCTACAGGGCTCATGTCTTATTTATACGCTTACAGCCTATTGCTGCATAATCCTACTTATCCATTACGTGCTACTCTATGTGCATATGATGTCACTTCTTAGGAATTAAGTGCTATTAATTTATTATCTCCTGGCGGAGTTCATGCAATCACCCCATGTGTCTTTTTGTCTGTGTCTTCCTACAGCTAATCTGGCATGCTGCTAGTGCTAGGCCAATAAACATATCTTTTGTGCACACACTGACATCAGGCCTAGGACCTCAATTCTAAAATATTTTTTCAAATCCATCAACAACTATTCAGTATTTTGTCAACAATTGATGTGGGTGTTTGAACAGAACTGTGAAGTTCTGTCCTTCGGGACAATAAAGATTATTAAGTGTGTTTGACAAAAGTAATATTTGTACAGTAAATATGGCAGTTGTGGGGAAGAGATGTGGTGCATATGGATTCAGGTGGCGTGCAGGTTTTTTTGTGCATGGAGAGATGTGTGCTAACATAGTGGTTTTGTACAGTAGGAGGAGCACGGATAAACGGCCATGTGCTTGCACCCCCTTTCTATTAGGGTAGAAGGATGTATGAAGGTTTTAGGCCAAGTCAGGTTTTAGGCCTAGTTATATCGCGGAGTTCCTGCCCCCTCACGACCCTCCTCGCAGCCTGAGGTCCACAGGCAAGGGGCTCCTAAAATATCGTACTGCGAATTATGTCAGAAAGGGTGATCGGGCCTTCGCCATCTGAGCACCTAAGCTTCCAGAAATAATGTTTTGTTTCAAAAAGCATTCCTTTAAATAACAGTTTTTCCCTGCCTTTTTTACTGATGTTGTGTTATCTTGATTTGCTTAATGTTTGGTTATTTCTTGATTATTACGATTATTACAGGACCGTGACGTTATGTAACAGCCAAGTCTATGTACTTTTTACGGATCTTTTATGTGGGCCTAAAATGCAATGTACACACATCACACATGATCATGATAAATGGCACCACTCACTTCAGACGAGTGTGATTTTTTTTTTCTTCGTAATCTCAGAGCAATCATCCCTTCAGGCAATGGGGCGTCCTGCAAGGCTATGGACCACAACTAATTACAATGCTCCTCCAGCCGATGGATACCAGAAATAGCCACATTAATCTCAGCGGTGGAATCTGATGTTCGCTTTAGCACCAAAATATACAACATTATCCCCAAATCCCCAAATTAATGCAAGTCTTAATGTCAACGCACATTTAACTCGAGCTACGAGTGTGTCTTTAGCCCATTTGACAGGGTTTAGAGTGCCGTTCTGAAATCTAAGACATGTAGTGTTGCTGAATGAGCATGCTGGATTTGAAAATAACTTGTCTTGTCAGACAGAGAGGAAGATAGATGAGTATAATGAATATGTATGAGAGAGAGAAGGAAGAAGACAGTAGAGACGTTAAGTCTTTAACTGTGTAACTGCTGTTCTATTAGGACAGGTCTATTTATTTGCGATGCGTTGTTAAGTGCTATAGGTTTATGTAATTGTGTGTC
The DNA here is from genome assembly GCF_964188405.1 of Protomyctophum parallelum. Lineage (NCBI taxonomy): Eukaryota > Metazoa > Chordata > Actinopteri > Myctophiformes > Myctophidae > Protomyctophum > Protomyctophum parallelum. Next base: position 29,906,857 of record NC_139701.1, on the reverse strand, counting down.
TTTATTCAAATTAACTTGCATGATTGTATGTGCACACATATGGATGAACACATATACTACTACAGTATATATGTCTGATAACATGGAGATGTTATACTGTACTGTCTGTAATTCTAATTTTTAAACTACTCGCTTTCCACCTCTCTCTCTCCGGCCCAGTTCTCTGTTTTTGGATTGTTTGGGAGAGTGGGACTCCTAGTATACAGTACAGCATTCTCATCGTGGTCTCAGATGTGTCCTCTCTCTTGTCATCTGGGGCTACGCAGAGTTTGCATCCTTTTGTGTTGGAATGTTGGAATGCTTGTAAGCCTCTATATGAATTTATGATTCATGTGGACCATGTCCGCTTTTGTTTGTGGGTGTTCATTCATTTAAATGAACACCCAGAAAATAGCCAAAACAAAACACATTTTCGAACTATAAGGCCATTTTCACTTGAAAGAAATTATAAAAAACAGTCTATAGATAAAAGTATATTTTGTAGTTCAGGAAATATATGTACTTTAAGCCCGACTGAGTAGTGAGGAATTATTGACATTGCTGCTTTAATTTAAAAAGTGTGTTGTGTGTGTGCGTGCGTGCGGTGTGCGGCCGTGCCCGCTGGACACCGTGGCAGGGCGGAGCGTCCCTGTTTGGAATTCTGTCCACGGAGAGTGCTGCAGCCCCGTCTCCATGGTAACGGCAGGGTTAAAGCCCATGCATGTACTGTAATGACAGGTTGTCAGTCACCTCCTAATCACTTCCTGATTAGAAGGGAAATTTCCAATTCTAATTACTGCAGTCGTTCTTAAGGTTCTTAAAGGTCAAATAATTATGTGTTTGGCCTCGGACTTCCATTTGAAAATGGTGTGTGCCACAAGGACCCCAAAGTATAGTATATTTCTTTATTGCAGTATTGATACTTTTACTTGACCACTGGTCTGTGCTAACCCTAACTGCACTCTGTGTTGAGATGACACACACGTTTGCCTCCTGTGTGTTGTCACTGAAGAAGGGCCAAATTAACAAACTGCAAGCATGCCGGAGAAGCTCTCCAGTAGAAAATGATTTTACAAATTGGTTAATCCAAATTCAATGAGCTAATTGATTGAAGATGAATTGGGGGAAATCCAAACACTGCTTTAATTGTCTTGGCACACGACATGCGCCTATACAGGCATGCGCGTGTACGTGCACACAGTTGTCAGTAGTAATTATCACCGTATTAACGTGTTTGACTGATGGCATAAATTGAATTGGCTCCTGAAAGTTCGGTTTGGTTCAAACAAGAGGTCCCTAGTTACCATGTCCAGACCAACGAACATTGATTGGAGAGAGTATCAGCAGCTTAAACAGGTTCTTCAAGTCAGACTTCAAACAATGGAACAGTAGGATTGAACGGCCACTGATTACTGCATAGTACAGTTTGATTAATTACAGAAAAATGAGCTAACGATCGTGACGTTTAGCTATAGTCCATAGCGTTAGGAGGGGTTCTCACTAACACTTTTGTACTTTTAGCTCTGGTCCATAGTGTTAGGAGTTCTTAAAACTATTGTATATTCGATCCTTTCCTCAATCCACTCACTCAATGGTGCGTTCACACGGTCAGACGCAAAGACGAATGGGAGTATCATTTGGAGCAGCTAGATGCGTCTTTGCAACATCATGTCGCTGGCTTCCATTAACAATGATGGTATCTTTGCGTCTGCCCATGTTTAATAGTCAGGGCTTCCACTGTTCTGAAATGTGCTTGAAGCCCCAACCCTGTGGAATGCACTTCCCAAAACTTTCCCCAGCTATCTCATTCCACTGTTTTAATTGATTTTATTCCTTATAGTCTTGGGGAAGAAATGGGTTTCAAAATCGTGGGATACATTTAGAAAAAAATGAATTGATTATAGGGAAATTACAATCAATTACAATGTTCTTCAACATGCATGCCAAGCCGAGGCAGCTCCAACTCGGGTCGCACCATCTGAGGAGCGCATTCTTTTATCAAACGGATTCGCATTACGGGTGGTTTGAAGAGGCACTTTCCGTTGTCCTAAACCTGTACATAAGATGGCAAATATAGGGAAAGCGCATCAACACGCCTACAGACACACCTCCACCGCAAATAGGTGTCGGCAAAATGAATAGTGGGTGGTGCGGATAAAGCATGGCATAAGCCCCATCTAGCCCCTAATAAAAAAAATTGTTTTGTTTTCTCATGTCCCCCTTGTAAAGCATCTTTAGGTACTCGCTATTGAGAAAAATCCTGATCAAATATTCCCTACTGTGCAGTGATGCAGTAATTCTTGCCCAAAAATAGTCGATGCAGCTGGCCAGGTTTTGAATGGAAACGGCATAAATAGGTCCTCGGATTTACATAATTTGATCCATCTGGCTCTCCTCTCAGTGGAGGGTTGACCTTTCATTATGAAATGTCTAAGGACCTTTCATTAAATGAAAGGTCAACAAGTGTTGTGTTTTCTCTGCCCCTCTCTTTTCAGAAGAGTAGACTTAACATCAATGGTCCCTCATGTGGTATAGTGATGTAATGAAGAGTAATGACATTTCATTGCATCTGCCAGGAAGTCACATTTTAAAGGTCTCATGACATCCAAAAATAAAGTTTTTTTGGTTTTCTGACGTCAATTGCCTCAAGCAGGCAAAATCCCTCAACAGCAACACCTGAAAATGTGTGGAGTGGATTTTTCTGTTAAAACCTTTTAATACACGTTAGAAGGACCATGTTGAAGGCTTTTAATGTTTGAAAAACAGCATGTCACAACACCTTTCTACTGTATATAGCTTCATTTTGGCTCGGCATGACATTCAACATTCACACCAAGTTGTTGTTATTCTCTTCATCAGAAGCTCCTCAGGAGGACTGCTGTATACTGTACCCTCGCACGATTGCGTATGCGTGTTCACCAGTGTGTGCATGAGCACATTTAACCATGATACTCGAAGACCATAGATTCCCCTCACCATTTCTGCTGTTTATCTTGAACTTGTTTTCAATAGCTGCATGTATTTGTTGTATAGCACTTTGGTTGGCTTCAGTAATTGACTCAGTCGTTGTCTCCACAGCCGAAGCCATGGGGAGAGTATGTTTTGCACGCCGTCCGTCCGTGTGTGTGTGTGTGTGTGTGTCCATCCGTCTGCGTACAGCTAATCTCCGGCACCGTTGGCCCAGTCGATGCCAAACTGTGCACCCACATTCCCTGGATGCCAACGACGAACCTCTGCCCGAAATTCTCCACAACTGCCTGTTATAGCACCACCAGAGGCCGATTTTTATATTACTCGTACACATTCTATCCATACATCATGCAATTTGGTATACACTATCTCTATACTAGTCATGTGATCAACACGGACCTGTCAGCTTCCCCATATTCCATCCCCATTGACTAAGATATTGCCTTCCAAAGTTTGCAGGATTGGTCCGTTTTGAAGTAAATGCCTCAAATCATGAACACAACATGCAATTTCCATGACATGCACACACATTCCCACTAGCCAGAGGACGAAATGCTACTTAAAAAAACATCCTCATGGTGGCGCTATAACAGGCAAATTCAGGTACTTGCTTATAACTGCACCGAGCTGTGAACTTTGTAGGCACACTCCCTAGAGGCCAAGGAAAAACCTTTGCCCATTTTTCACATGTGCCGGTTATAGCGCCACCATGAGGCAGATTTTGGCAAAACACATTTCTGTACATTACTCGTAGACATTTTATCCATACATCAATACGCAATTCGGTATACACTATCTCCATAGTCATATGATCAACACAGATCTGTTCGATTTTTCATCTTACTCCTATACACATTTTGTCCATGTGCTCTATAAATACATTTTGAGTTGTGTTGAACATCTTTGGCCTAGAAGCCTCTTCCATCGGCTCTGCTGCGGTACCCTGACAGCATGCTGGTTGGCTGTCTGTGTAGCACAGGGAGAGAGACGGTCGCCATCTGCCAACATTCTCGCAGCGTTTCCAACAAGTATTGTGGGCAGGAGGTGATGGGTGCGATAGATGCAGGATGGGACATCTATTTTCCACGGGGTCGCAAATTCCAAACATCTTGGCTGATGTCCACAATGACAGTGACAGCCTGTTGCAAGTCAAACTACAAGTCAACAGCTGAATCCCACCTTCCATCGTCCAGTCATAAAGGGAGTTTGTCAACCACTTATATAGCTCTCGTCTTCATGGATTACAGTTCAGTGCTATTATGGAGGACTCCTTTCATGCTGTTTCACGAGGATCTGTGTCTTTGTAACTCTCTCCCTCTGTGTCAGTGTCTTCATTACACAGCGTTATTGTCTCCACCAGGCCGAAGGCATGTGGGGAGAGTATGTTTTGCACTCCGTCCGTCCGCGTGTCCGTCCGTCCGTCCGTCCGTGTGTCCGTGTGTCCGTGTGTCCGTGAACAGCTAATCTCGGCCACCGTTAACCCGGTCGATGCCATATTTTGCACACACACTCCCTGGATGCCAACGATGAACCTCTGCCCCAAACTTTCCAGAACGGCCTGTTATAGCGCCACCAGGAGGCCGCTTTGTGCAAAACAAGTTTTTGCACAGTACACCTACAGATTTTGTCCAAACATCACGCAAATTGGTACACAGTCTCTCTAGAGCCATTCAACGAAACGGGTCTTTCAGATTTATCAGACTCCATCCTGATTGGTTAAGATTGGCTTCCAAAGTTCACAGGAGTGCTCAGTTTCAAACAAAATGCTGCAAATCATGAACACATCGCGTGATTTCCGTGAAATTGTGCACCCACATTCCCACTAGGCCGAGGACGAAATGCCACATGAACAATTTCAACTCAGCCTCAAGGTGGCGCTATAACTGGCCGAAAAGTGTTTTTACCTCTAACTGCACGGATCTGTGGATAACCTGGTGGAGACCTGTGCCCGGAAGGGCACTTTTTCTAGTTGGATCTGTGAAGGATCCACTTGCCTCCTGCTACAATCTTTCAGTCTAGATTAGTGCAAACATGTCCTAATTGGAGAGGAAATTAAGAATCTCCATATTGTCACGTGTACACGTGACACATATAAAGCATCTAAAGAGCATCCTATGAAACTTGAACTATGAAATTACTCATTGTTCTTTCAGTCCTACATTGAGTTTGTGTGACTTTATTTTACTTTAAAGTTCCTGCACTTTTGGTGGTGTAAATTATATCTGTCCTCCAGGAACTTTTCAATACCTTCAGTAATATCCTTTAATTGTCTCCACCAGGCCGAAGGCATGTGGGGAGAGTATGTTTTGCACTCCGTCCGTCCGTGTGTCCGTGTGTCCGTGAACAGCTAATCTCGGCCACCGTTAACCCGGTCGATGCCATATTTTGCACACACACTCCCTGGATGCCAACCATGAACCTCTGCCCCAAACTTTCCAGAACGGCCTGTTATAGCGCCACCAGGAGGCCGCTTTGTGCAAAACAAGTTTTTCGATGCCATATTTTGCACACACACTCCCTGGATGCCAACCATGAACCTCTGCCCCAAACTTTCCAGAACGGCCTGTTATAGCGCCACCAGGAGGCCGCTTTGTGCAAAACAAGTTTTTGCACAGTACACCTACAGATTTTGTCCAAACATCACGCAAATTGGTACACAGTCTCTCTAGAGCCATTCAACGAAACGGGTCTTTCAGATTTATCAGACTCCATCCTGATTGGTTAAGATTGGCTTCCAAAGTTCACAGGAGTGCTCAGTTTCAAACAAAATGCTGCAAATCATGAACACATCGCGTGATTTCCGTGAAATTGTGCACCCACATTCCCACTAGGCCGAGGACGAAATGCCACATGAACAATTTCAACTCAGCCTCAAGGTGGCGCTATAACTGGCCGAAAAGTGTTTTTACCTCTAACTGCACGGATCTGTGGATAACCTGGTGGAGACCTGTGCCCGGAAGGGCACTTTTTCTTTTATGTAATATTCCTTAAGTTATCCTATGAATTATTAGTCAATGAGTGCTAGTCTGAAAACCAGACCAAATCAGTTTACAGATTAAAAGAAAATTTCAATCTGCTTTGCATCACACCCCTACACTGTTACAGAATAGTCACGATATACCATGACATTTTATTGCTTAAACAAATAAGTAGTATGTTCAATATATGTTTATATATTCTCAATGTATGAGTTCAACATTCTGAGACATTTTTCATTTCAGGCTATTGTGACAATGTCCTAGCAGTCTAAACATACTCCATGACCTTTACTCAGATGCTGTTCGAACTAGGCCACCTTTCCGCTTGACACACAGTGGCTGATGTGTAAATGCCCTTAAAAGCCTGCCTGACCCATTTGGTCCTGTTAAATATAATGGATGTTGCCGTTTTGGTCTGATAAAAGGCAGTCTGGGCGAGGTGTAGTCGTGGATAATTCAATCAAACACCCTCATAATGGCAGAACAGCCAGGGGACCGACCTCATCGCATGCTTTGTACTCTTCATACACTTATCCATGTAGCAAGCAGAGAGGAAAAGAGAGCCAGACAACTTGACAAATTGTCACACCACACTTAACAGGTTTATTTGATACTGATATAGCCAGTTCCACTTCATTTTCAAAATGTCAGCCTCGAACGACAGATGAATAAGTTGGCAGAAAAGCGGTTATTTATCCCTAATCATTGACATGATTCAGGAAAAGGTTTTTTCCAGTAGGCATTGCGCTGTACTGTATGTGACACAATCGAAGCTATTATGCCATTCCCGTTGAATGTCCTGTACCGAATGGCCCCACTTTGTCTCTGGCTTGTTAATCAGGTATTACTGTTAAGAGACCACAGAGAATGGAACATTCACACAGTCGCAGTCATCTAAAGGTGTGACGCATTTGGCTGCATCATGCCACAGATCTGTGGAATAAGCCAAGACAACCTGTTTTGCCAGGCTTTTCAACATGGTAATCTGTGCCACAATCTGTGCCACAATCTGCAGATTAATTATAAAACCGATTTGCAAGATTTACCATTGCACTGCAACACTTTTTAGTTGTTGTGTGCCAATCCACAAGGCCTTGTACTGTAAAATAGTTATTGTTGAATTACCAAAGGAACTAAGAACATTTAAACCATTGATCCATAGTTTCAGGGATATGACTTGGAAATGCAGGACATGGGGAAATTCATATTTATTGCAGCACGTTTCTGCATACCTTAATACTTATTGTCCTCTTCAAACTACAATGTTTAGAATACAATATACAGAATTTCATGAATAAAAAAAAAAGAGATTCCATAAATTAATAAAGCCTATTAAGTACTCTATGCCAGCAGTCCCCTCACCCCCCAACAGAAGACATTTAACAAAACAAATCCAATGGGCCGTTTTGGTTACAGGGACGTAACGTAAACTACATTTTCGACCCATGTGAAATAACGATAATAATGTACTGTAGCTGTCAAACAATGAATCTACAAATTTGAGGTATGAGACTCATTGAAGACATGCTGTTACTTTATGACGTCAAAGTTAAAAATCACACCTGTGTGAAGTGAGGGGCGCTCTTATCATTATACATCAGAATACATCATCTCATGAACAACTGAATTTATGTGATTGTTTGGTTAAATTTACGTCATATTTGGCGAACATTTGACCTAATTTCTCCTTTCATTGTCGATGGCAAATATTGAGACATGTGGGGACAAAAGCTATATACGAATGACTAGAGCCCCTTGAAATACAAATCACGTACTGTAGCGCCTACAGTATATCACATTTCCAGATGGCATTGATGACACCCAGGATTCCCATCTGTGGGCTCTCACCTTTGGAGCTTCTCCTTGTTCCCACGTTGTGGTGTACCTCTATGTGGGGATTTACTGTATATCACTATCACTGGACACAAGTCATGCCCAACAAGAACAAGCGTGTTAAAGGTATATTCAGTGATTTCACTCAAAAAACCTTAGGTTTCGTTTTTGGCTGTGGGACCCAGCCTTTCGTCCAATCAGGATAGAGAGTCAAAAACGAAACCTAAGGTTTTTTGACCCCCAGGGGTTAACTGGGGACAGGGAGGAACTCCTTATATGGCCAGCACACTCTATAGTAGGGAGGATTATCACAACAAAACAAAAAAATAAGTGATATTTGAATTAAGTGAAATCACTGAATATACCTTTAAATAATACAGGAGAAATCCTGGAGTGTAAAAGCACAAGGCGAGCGAACAGAGAGGGAGAGACAGATGAGAGATCTCGATAAGAGACTGAATGAGAGAATGAAAGATTGAGCGCCAGAAAAAAACAAACAGAAAAATTACAAAGAGGGTCTTTCTGGCCTGTGTGCTGACAGAGCCAGTGGGACTGGCCTGCCTTTGTCACCTGCGGACCGGTGACGTGGGTTCGTCTAAAGTAAACACCCATGTGATGATAGTTTCTCAGATAGTTTTTCAGGCCTTTTGTGTGCTACAGGCAATGCAGTAATAGACACGCAGTCATGCACGCACGCACGCACGCGTGCGCAGTACACTTTACAATGGCATTATCAGTCATTGGCGGTCACACAACACCAGGCGCGCAGCCACGGGTGGGCCTAGGCCCAACTATGTCTGAACTGGGCCCAGCCAAAGAAAAAAAAGATAACATAATGTGGATGCAATCACTGTGGTGGCCAGGTCTATGAAGAGCACAAATTAAAATAGCTGATCTACAAGCTCACAGCGACACATTGTGAGGTTGTACATGCATTATTTAAAAACACATTGAGAATAAACTGAAATTATTTGAATATTTTTAAAACAAAATATGTTCAGATGGATGTCTGTGGACAATTACATATTAATCTGGGGTTCCTTGATGTGAGGAAATGTGGAAGCAAGCCCAAATAAGCAACTACTATACACTTTAGAATCAAGCCCAAAAAAACATCAACCAGCAACTACCAATAATTTATGACTTTACAGAAAAAACAAGTCAAAGGTTGCATATAATAAGCAGACATGGCAACACGGCCTGAATGAAGCAAAGCGCACACACAAGGAGCCCCAGTACCTAGTGGGTTGGACCACAACAACAGTGTCCGACCTTGATTATGGATTACTACTTGATTACATTGATCATAATTGTAATTTTTTCAGAATGGATTTTCATTGATTGTGCCAGAGTTGTCTGCTGCTATATGCTATGGGGTGCTATTGGCTGGCACTAGGGATGCCAACCTGATGCCAACCTGAATTATTACGAAGGCCAGTTCCACATTTGGAGTTGAACTAGACAATTTCGAGGTGGAAGAGAAAGCTGGTCACTCTCCTGGAGAATGCTTACCTACCACCCCCTTATATCAGTGGTTCTCAACCTTTTCTGGATCAGGCCCCCTTGAACATCCCTTGAAGTGTTCGCGGCCCACCCATCTGACCACTTAACACGACTGCCATGTTAAGTGGTTTTCAGAGGAGATTTATTTTCATGATCACTTAAGTGGTCGCACACATGCATTTTCAGAGCAGGTTTATTTTCGTGATCACTTAATGAATCATTAAGCTACTTAGCATACTTTAAGTTTGTATCTTTGGGATTTGGGGGACCACTTGCAATATCATCACAGCCCACCAATGGCCCCCCGCCCACAAGATGAGAACCACTGCCCTATATGATATATGGGCTAGCAGCATCCATCATATAGTCTGGCACAAAGAACCACTGCCCTATATGATGGATGGGCTAGCAGCATCCATCATATACAGTAGTCTGGCACAAAGACACTTTGTGCCAGACTCCACAACAAAGCTTGACCCCAATACATTCTATTCTGTTCTTTGTGATTTCTTGTGATGGACCTGGACTACTGGGATGTACACTACACTACAGAACTATGACGAGTGTCCGTTAAAGATTACTGTTGAGACTTACTGTACTTGACTCATATATTCTTATGTCACATTGTTTGAGAGACTGTACATACCAAACCTGGCAATCTGGGAACCCATCTGCAATTCTTTTAAGCTTGCCTCAGGGGCACCGCCCACGTCCCTGTGTAGAGACCGGATGCCGGCCCGCTCACTCCCTTCGGCCATCCTCTTTCGGTGGTGCACAATGGATTGTTGCCTACAGATTCAGCTGTGGCGCGCTGAATCTGTAGTCTGTAGGCACAGTAATTGTTAACCTCTACTTTATGATGATTATGAATATCTGTTGGGATCTAATAATTTGGTGTATTTCCCTGTGTGTCAATTAACATAATGCCTCAAATGAAATGCTCTAAATGACTTTTATCCAACAGCTGATAGATGCTTGCTAAGTCAAATCTTTCCACACTTAAATACTGTTGATGTTGTTCTCAACAGTGAGGTCATATACTGTACATTGTTTCTGTAGCGTGTCAAATTATCACCCTCGATTTTACCGTCCAATCTCCATCACACCATGCCAGTCAGCTTCTAATATTAGTTTTCTTTCAGCTTTTATGAAAGTGGTTATTTTCTAAAAAATATTTGCTGAATTGATGAGTGCAGCTGCAGCGTGGCATAGTGTGTCAGCCCACACTAGCAGTGACTGAGCATCCTTTGGTACCAGTGAGGCTCTGAGTGAAAAGGGACAGCAGTTGGATGAAAGCCAGCAAACTCCCCAATGACACAATTAATTGCAGTTACTCAGACAGAGTGAAAACAAAACCTTTATTTGGGAGCAGTGCAATCTATTCCAGAGACACACACACATGTGTGCACACACACACACACACACACACACACACACACACACACACACACACACACACACACACACACACACACACACAGGCACATGTGTGTTTGCGTGTGGATCTGGCAAGTAATTTATCCATTTGTAACTCAGTGGGTACACTCTCAGAGTTCAAATAACCCCTTGGGATTTTACTGTACAGGGAGTAGTGATAAGGCTATTTGGGGAAAGGAAAACAGAAGGGTCATATAAATGTGATGGACTGGATAATTAGCTAAAGGTAAAGGGGAAGTACAGAACAGAGGATGGAGAGGGAAGGAGACAACGAGGGGTGAGGATGGAGAGAGCGAATGAGGGGTGCATATAGAGGGAGGGAACGAGAGGTGATTGGACGCATTCAGCCATTCAGAGCAAAGCAGAGAATTGAATTGCAGAGAAAGAGCAGAAGGAAAAAGGCGATGGAGAGAAAAGACACGTGAAGTCATTTGGGAACCCACTGTGTCGAAACCTTCCAGCCATGGCAACCAGGGACCTTTGCCTGCTAGAGTATGTGCGTCACTGACACGCACAAATGCATGCATGCACGCAAGCAAACAGTCTTTCAGAATGTGAGCGCACTCATCTGCACATTATGACAAATGCACTAAGGCCTATGCCCTCACACACACACACACACACACACACACAAATGTGGCATGCTGGAGGTGAAATAGACTTGTGCCCTGTGGAACCGATGTATGCGATCATTATTTTCTGCTTTGTTGCTAACTTTGCAGTGACGTCAGCGGTGGCGTTCCTGTTGTGTGTGTAGGAAACAGGAGACTATATATCACGTGTCACCATTGTGTAGTATAGTGTAAAGTATGCTAGTCTGCACACATGCATACTTCAATACAATTAACTCATAAACTGCCGGAGATTCTCTTGAACAGTATGCCCATACTGCCATCGATTTTGAGCGTTTTCACTTCTTTCAAAACTTTCAAAACCCACGGAATATTTTGTTCTATGATGATGCAAACACAGGATTTTACTGTGTACTATCTCCATCACACCATGCCAGTCAGCTTCTAATATAATTTTTCTTTTAGCTTTCATGAAAGTGGCACTTTAAAAAAAAATCACACTTGTGTGAAGTGAGGGGCGCTCTTATCATACATCATACATCACATTCCGTGCTGAGCCAATCAAATCATCACATTCCATGCACATACACACAAAGCTGTGCATAAGAGGGGCTAGCACCCCTCAAAATAATTTGCAGAAATGATGAGTGCAGCGCCACCGTGGCATAGTGTGTCAGCCTACACTAGCAGTGACTGAGCATCCTTTGGTACAGTACCAGTGAAACTGAGTTAAAAGGGACAGAAGTTGGATGAAAGCAAGAAAATTCCCCAACGACACAATTAATGATACGTAGCTTGCAGAGTTAGTTCAGTCAGGTATACTCGAGAGGTTAATACGCTGCATTACTATGTGGGTGTATTATTCAGTGTTATGCAAGACTTTGGGCTGTATTTTGCGTGTCTTAAGTACCAGGTCGTATTACTTAACTTAAGACCTGGAGGCGTGATCAATGCCATTTGGCTAATCTGAGTGGCCAAAGAGCATTGACCACGCCTCCAGGTCTTAAAGGACAACTTTAGTTTTTTTCAACCAAGGTTCATGTTTTAGTTTGTTATTAGAACAAGTAAAAGATGAGTGTTAATTGTTTTTCATTTGCTGCTTTCTTTCGTTTTAGGGATTTTTTGACAGGGGGGCGGGGGCATTCGAGCATGGGGCTAAATATGCATTTTTTAACACAATTTTATGGTGATTTCTTTTTTTATGGTTTACTATAGTCCTAATAAACGCCAGGAAATTACATCTGGCCACAGAAGATCACAGGATCTACTGAATGTGAAGGTAGCCTACTGGGGGAAGGCTTATACTGTGTGTATAGGCTCAATATGTCAGTTTGTCACATTCAATAGATCCTGTGATCTTTTGTGGCCAGATGTAATTTCCTGGCGTTTATTAGGACTATAGAAACCATAAAAAAATAAATCGCCATAATAATTTGTAAAAAAATACATATTTAGCCCCATGCTCGAATGCCCCCGCCCCCCTGTCAAAAACTGCTAAAATCCCTAAAACAAAAGAAAGCAGCAAATGAAAGAAAATGAACACTCACCTTTTAGTTTCTCTAATAACAACCTAAAACATGAACCTTGGTTGAAAAAAACTAAAGTTGTCCTTTAAGTTAAGTAATAAGACCTGGTACTTAAGACACGCAAAATACAGCCCATAATATGGGTGCCATTTAGGACTTCAAATAATATTACTAATCATATTACAGTTTTATGAGCTGGGGGCGTGTTGTATGTCATATTGCAATTTTGGGCATGTTAAGAAGCGCTTTCGACACCCCGTGGATTGGGCAAAACGGCCTTGAATTAGTCATGGGTGTGTTTAAGGCGTGTTTGAGACGTACCCAATCAACATGTCCGTACTATTCTCTTTACCAGTCAGCTGATGTCACATACGGAATGCGCACTTTGGGGACATTTCTTCAGGCTGGCACCATAGAAGACATGACATGACTTTGTCACATTTGGGTTAATTATTCCTATTGCACTGCATGCTGTCACCTTTATGCCTCAAAATAATTTGTTTCTATTGAAAAACACCAGTAAAATAACGTTTATTATATTTTATTTAATTCAAGTCATGATGAAGGAATGAGTTGAATGCTGCTGCTTAATGCTGTGCCTGTGGCCCCGATGGTATATTGTCTTCGCTCGTAGCATTTTGAAGAAGACCTGAATCGGGTGTGATACAGCATATGAAAGCAAACTTCCCAAGGATTATGGAGATGTTTTTATTTATTTTTAAGGTTGAGAAATGAAAGAATTATGGCCGTTTCTAATCTCAACATTTTACAAAAAAAAGACGCAAAAAAAGGCTGTTGCCATGTCTCATAGAAACAAGTAAATAGGTCTATAAAAATAAGCGCATATAACAGGGGTCTGCAACCTATTTTAAATGAAGTGCCATGTTTTTATTTTCTAGATAGTGAGTCTGCCATATCCAGATTCATTTTAATGACACCACATTAAAATAAAAAACATATTTTGATTGTCCACAAATATAAAGTTCTTCCTTCTTTTTAAATATGTTCTTGCACATTGTTATAATGATCATTATATATATCCCCCTGCAGTCAGAGTTCATAGTTTTAATGAATGAATGTGATGCATTGTGAGCTGGTATAGATCTGCTATTTTCAAAAGTAATCTTGGAAATTTTTTATTTAATTTTTGGATTAGCCGTCCTTAGTTGGGGATCCTTGACATGGGAATGTGCTGTGTGAGGATCACTGGTTTAAACAACATTAGGAGAAAAGCCCAAATAACCACTTTAGAAACAAGAAAAGCAACCACAAAATAGTACAACTACCAATATTTACAAGCAACTTTACAGAAAAAGAAGCCGCTTATAATAAACAGACATGGCAACACTCTAGCAGCCTCCCAGAGCCGCTCAAGTGTAAAATCAAACAGTGCTTGTTGTGTTTCTAGGTCAAGGGGCTTAATAGCAAATTGCGCAAAGCGAAAATAATTAACATATGGACACTCCCACAATGCTAAAATATTCAGGAACGCCGTATGCCATATGTGTGTGCGTTCAACACGGGCCGAGTGCGTTCAACACGGGCCGATATGCCTTTCATAATACCATTGTGCGCAGAGCGAGGGCAATTTCTGTATTACCCCATTGTAAAACGGATCTTCAAAATGGCCCCCTACGTATATGTCATACACTGATGTGGCAATCAGTTGACCAATTGGGCTGGGTATTTAAGCTCACCTAAGTATGCACTCTTCCTACGTTCCTTCTGCATTATGTGTTCCTGGTTGTTATTCGCTGTTTGCTCCCACCGCCATCCCCAGCACCACCGGTGGGCTCTGCTATTAGTTCTAGTTCCCGTGGGGGTTGGGGGGGGGGGGGGGGGTGGCGGCGAGGTGTTAACTGTTATTGTATATCTATCTCCCTGCTCTTAATTTTTAAGAGCAGGGAGTTTCATTGTTAAATTACAATGTTTAATTGTGCCGAGCAGAGAGAAGAATATAGCAGAGCCGAACACCAAGATTAAATATTATATCCACACTCATTCTATTCTCATTCTATTATTTGTTCCATCTATTCATTTAGTTAGAGTTATCTGAATGGACAGGATGAAGAGTAGCCCCCCCCTGTCAGAGAGAGGAGGGGGGAGGGAGTGTTGTACACACACAGCCTTGCCTAGTATCCCATTAAATAATGGATATTAGTTATAGATACTGTACGTAGATTACGGAGATGTATAAGAACAATCAAATTAACGCTTCTGAATGTACAGTGTGGATTTACAGGGTTGACGAGAAACTGTATCAAACGGGGGTCCATGGCATAATGCATATAAAACTGGGTGTCCCTGAATTGAAAAGGGCTGAGAACCTGTGTTCTGCTGTGTGTTGCCATGCTCCTCCTGCAGTCTTTGACCTGGCCTGTTGCGCTCCACTCTGCCTTGCTCAGCTGGGTTCTGTTCTTGGCTCTCTGCTCTGTGCAACATCCAGCCAATTAGTCAGCCACGCTGCTGCTCGGGGCCCACAGCTCCCCGCCACTGAAGAGGCCCAGCCAGCCAGCACAACACTCTGTCTGGAGAGGCTGCAGCCAGACATGCTCATTTTTCATCCTCACACATCCACAGTTGTTGCTGCACCAGGCTTGGGGGTGCATGGGAAAAGGCTCAATTGAAACAAAGTGCTAATATTTCTCCTGGCTTCATTTTTAAGTTGGCACTTTAAAGTGGGTCGTTATTTATTTCCATTGATTTTTTGTAGTCTTTTGCCGCTCTATAGTGGAATGAGATATGTGATGATGATGAAGAGGAGCTACTGCATAATCTTCATCCTGTCCAGTTGCATGGCGAGCAGATGAGATTTTTTGGCATAACCACCTGAACCCTGGCATCGGTACTCTCTGGCATGTCATAACAAGTGAAAAATCACACCCGTGTGAAGTAAGTGGTGCAATACCATGTGGGGGTCCTGGGGGGTCCCCGGGAACATCCAGATCCCCAGGAACGCACCCAGGGGGCGGGCCTGTTCCGGAGAGCCGCCCGTGTCCAAAACGTTTGAGAAATGACAGTTACCATGTGGGGGTCCCCAGGGGGTCCCTGTACTGTACTGTACTGTACTGTACTGTACTGTACTGTACTGTACTGTACTGTACTGTACTGTACTGTACTGTACTGTACTGTACTGTACTGTACTGTACTGTACTGTACTGTACTGTACTGTACTGTACTCAGACACAGGTAGCCAGCCAGCCAAGCCAGCTAGCCAGGCAGCCAGGCACACAGAAAGCTACTTAAGGAAGTGGTTGCACCACTTAAAAATAGGCGAATAGCCAATGAAAATAGGCAATCTACAACCTCACAACATGTCGATGTTGTGAGCTTGTAGAACGATTATTTATCGTTCCCCCTATGGCCCCCTGGAGGACATCGGTCAATGAAGTATACCATAGGGTTTAAGTGGTTAATTTCTGTACCCACAGTCAGTTAAAGTTGAACTGATGAGTAGCTGTCACAACAGAGTATCAAGTGTCTTGACTTAATGAGTGCAATGGGTCCTCTGTGGCCTTAGACGCCTTGTGGTGGAGGACACGAACTGTTCGTTTCTGCAATCAGGTCAGAAAGAATGCTCAACTCCTTACTGTGGTTCAGAATGTCTGCATCCTGCATCTCCATGTCTCTCCTGCTCTTTATTAAACTGAAAATGCATTTTCATAGTTACTGTATGCACATTATGTTACAATACCAAACCGTGTGTGACAAAGAGTGCATACCATTGCCCTCTGACATTTCAAACAGATTTTTGACTCATCTGTTACAATCTGTGAAGCTGCTGTCAGCAGCATCACTCTGAGCTGACATAGGAATGTCTTAACCGTGTGTGTGTGTGTGTGTGTGTGTGTGTGTGTGTGTGTGTGTGTGTGTGTGTGTGTGGGTGTGTGTGTGTGTGTGTGTGTGTGTGTGTGTATGTGTGCGTGCACTCTGTTAATTTGCCAAAGTTGCCTGTGTGTGCACATGTGAGTGAGTTAGTTGAACTTTGAGTCATGCTCCATCTGTGAGCTGTTTTTGACGATGGACAGAAGGTATAGCTCATTGCGACGGCACTACCTGCTGTGACAACCCAGACTGTGTGTGTGTGTGTGTGTGTGTGTGTGTGTGAGGTGTTAGCGAGAGAGAGAGAGCACGTGTTTGAAATTAATGTATACAATAAATGTATCGAATGAGACGGTTGCATACACGGTTGACCAGAACCGACACAAAAGGCTCTGGTCAGGCTCTGCCAAGTCCCCACACAATTTCCAGCCTCTGCCTTTGCCAATTGATTGCCATGGCAACCCAGCCTTATTCCCCACACCTGCCATTTGATTAGTCAGTCCACTTTTCACAGTCAGTTTGCACTCTTCACACATTCTCCACAGGCATTTACCACCGCACAAGGACTTACACAGACACAGACAGATAAAAATGGGTGGTATGTATTCCCCATTTTCATTGTTCCCAACTTGCATCGTTCCCAAGTAGGCCAGTGCCCAACGGGCATACCTTAATGCAGGGATGTCAAACTCAAATACACAGTGGGCCAAAATAAAGAAATTGGTACAAGTCGAGGGCCAGACTGTGTTTCACGGGCCATTTTTGTGTAGAGGGGTAGCTGAAAGTTGACCACAAGTGATATACTTTCACTGCTGATCAATAGTGAAGAGAAGACGCATGCTTGCGCTTGCGGGCCCTCGATACGTGACAATGCACTGCAGTGCATTGTGGAACTTGTAGTATTATGGTGGTCCGTGCAATATACCAAAGGGCAGGTTCTAATACTAATTAAATATCATCCTGCGGGCCAAAGATAA
This sequence comes from Protomyctophum parallelum, assembly GCF_964188405.1. Classification (NCBI taxonomy): domain Eukaryota; kingdom Metazoa; phylum Chordata; class Actinopteri; order Myctophiformes; family Myctophidae; genus Protomyctophum; species Protomyctophum parallelum. Next base: position 29,889,260 of record NC_139701.1, on the reverse strand, counting down.
TTCATTCACGGGCCTGATTTGGCCCCCGGGCCTTGAGTTTGACATGTATGCCTTAATGTATACAGACTCACCAGGGTGTCATTTCAGAAGAAACTAGAAATGGTGTCCCTCGGGGCACAGGTCTCCACCAGGGCAGGTCAGGTTGTGGCCTCCTGGTGGCGCTATAATAGGCCAATGTGAAAAGGGTGCCATTTGTTCTTACGGTACACCATTGAGGGCAATTGGTTGATTTGAGGCATTTCGTTCCAAAAATGTGTTTTGCAAAAATCCACCTTTTGGTGGCGCTATAACAGGCCATTGTCAAAAAAGGTGGGATATATTCCTCAGCCAAGTAGGAAAGTCTGTGAAAGATTTCACGTAAATTGCATGCTGTGTTCATGATTTGAGGATTTATGTAGGAAGTATGTAGGAGACTATAAATTATACACAACTATCATAGCTTGTGTAACGTTGTCCTGTTTAACTTTCATGTTGACGTCCAGTGAAATAATGTGAGATAGCCATGCCTGTTCGTGTGTGGCTTCCCTCTTGGTTAGGTGGTAGGAGCGGAGCAGGAAAACGAAATCTTGCTCTCTGCTGCCTCCAGGTGGGCAGGGTGTCCTCGACGCAAGGTACGCAACGCAAGCAACTCAACCCGACGGAGAGGAATTTCTCTCACCCTCCGTTCCTAATGTATTCTTGCGTCGATTACGTTCGACTCTGTCAAGCACTTTAGGGTAAGTGTCACTGTGTGACACATTGTAATTGTAGATCTGCTACATTTCAACTTTTTTATTATTTATTATTTAAATTAGTTTGGAAATGAATGAAAGTTTTTGAAAAATTATAGGGATGCCATTGTCAATGAAACAATAAACTGTAAGTGTAACTTCATGCTATATACCTGTACTATTATGTCACAGTACGATTGAAAAAACAGTCAAAACTGGTACGTTTTATATGTGATTATTACAGTTGTTTCTATTTCCATGAGGATGCATGAAATGTGTAGCCTTTAGCTACATAAGCAGCTGCGGTTCCTGTCACTGTCACTTCA